>NC_069499.1:998284252-998417692 GCF_027579735.1 Bombina bombina
TTGCATGTATATGATAACATTTCTATACATTATATCAATATAGGTGACAGATCACTTGCTGAATCAACCTTTTAGTGTAAAGCAGACCTAACAATTAAGGTTAAGGTTACACAGTTGTATCTGTTATCTAGGAACATATCATTGGGTGAGGTGTATATTTTTTAAGTAAATGAGCAAAGTTTGTTTTCTCCTATCCGCATGTATTGCCTCTGAGTACTTGAGCCACCACAGGTAAATCACAGTTCAAATCGCATCAATCACAGTTCAAACAAAAGCTGATAATGGGCACACAGCAAACATTAAATTCAAACCGCTATGGGTCTCACTCACATTCACCAACGCTAAGGAGCTCGGTCCTGGGGGAGTCTTTTCAACCGCTTGCTGCAGGAATCCGGCCGTGCCGCTTTCTCCCCTCCTCGAGTCTCTCGCTGACTGTGGTTCCGTTGGTTTGCGTGTGCCTGTGTGGAGCGTGTGACGTCACCTTCCTGTCAATGCTCCGTATTTCCTCCGTGGTGGCCCCAGGTGTACAGGCTAAAGAGCTGCATCGGAGACTCCTTGCTGGTTTGGTATAACTTAAGAAGAAAGAATCAGGAGTCCCGGTGTCTTGTAAATAAATCCAAAGGCTTTATTAGTTTAAAACAAAAGGCAACAGCTCTTGTGTTACAGGTTCTCAAAACTGCAGCTCAGGGTAGTGGTCACTGCTGCTGACGCGTTTCGGCTTTGTCCACCGTAGTCATTGCTATGACTACGGCGGACAAAGCCGAAACGCATCAGCAGCAGTGACCACTTGCCTTTTGTTTTAAACTAATAAAGCCTTTGGATTTATTTACAAGACACCGGGACTCCTGATTCTTTCTTCTTAAGGTATATTTTTTAAGGTAGCATGGTTTTGTTCTAACATTATGCCTGAAGAAACGGCATGCCGAGAAATGCGCTGGAGATGGAGGGGTTCTAGCGAGTATTTTGAACCCTCATCAATATTGGCACTTTTTATAACTTTTTTTTAAAGTTGTTTTTATATAAGCAACTAGTTATCAAGTGCATGTTTGAAGCTACCTTTGAATACAACACCGCCTGTTGGAAGTTCCAGTACTTGGTGATCAGTGAGCTGGAGCACTGAGAGTCTCCAGAATGTATCTATCAGCACATTGGGGTGCTGCTACTGTATAAGAGTACCCTGTGCTATATTTCTTGCTGACTATTGAAAGACCCATTGATATGCATATTAAGTGCCCTCTTTGTGTTTTTACACTTACAGAATATCAGGAGACCCAGATTAGGAAGGATAAAGAGGATCTGCCATTGAGTTGCACATGTGAGAGATACAAGATTGCGTGACTAGGAAACTAATAAAGTTTTTATTTTTTTGGCATCAGTGCTTTTCACACATGGACATTTATGTGAGAGTATTTATGGGTGTAATATTACCTATGTATTATATCTGACATCTAGCGCCCCCTAGTGATCATATAGGGATTTAGAGTATTACAATCTGGTATTACAAGCTTATAGTCAAAAAGAATTACCGCACTAGAATAAAAGTATATACAAACACATGTAAGACATATTAAAATAAATTATTACACATATATATATATATATATATATATATATATACAGTATATATATACATACACACAGTATATATACACATATTACAACTAAACAAATTAGATAATAGAAATACATTTAAAAGTTATTTAAAATTGCATGCTCTTAAGGGATTAAATGCCCTACATCTCCTGAGTGTCTGCTTGTAACTTAACTTAACTTAACACTTAATATAACTTAACAACTAATAAATAAAACACAACACAGTTCTGTGGGTGAAAGACCCGTGGGTCGCATTTATTGGTACCAGCCGTGGAACTGGCAGTTAACTTATCCACGGGTGGCGGCAATCGGGGCCTACATCTAACTATGAATAACCCCTTCTAGAAAATGGCCAAGGGACACCGCTGCAGACCACAAGGCGGAGATACTCACGCAGCTTACATAATTAGGGGTTTTCCGGCCTAACAATACTCAGCCCGAGCACGCCCAAGCATACCAAGCCTGTGACGTCACCCTGACCGCAATGGCCATTACCAAACCTCCTTCCAGTCTGCAGCCGCGATCCTGACCACCCGCCAGAGTAGGGTGCAAGCATTATTAACTCCAAACCTGTAGGTCCAGCCTTGACTTGACGAACAGCATGTCAATAACTGGGGAGTTCAAAATTACCGTCCTTGGTCTTAGGGAAGTAGTTCGAGTAACCCTCTTCCTGCCTCAGACACCTAGTCTCGATAGAGACCTAATGACAGACCGATTGCCGCCTGTTATTTCTTTGACTGAATCAATAGAGCATTACCAGTGCCAATCAGTAATGCCTATCATCAAATCCATAATGCATTACAAGTGCCAATCCGTAATGCATAACAAATCCATCCGGTTGGATGACAAGACAAAACAACAGAGCATAACAAATTCAACAACAGTGCATAACAGGGCTGGGAGGGTGGGGAAAATTCTTCTGGGAGTCCACAGGAACAAAGAGGAAGTGGAATTCCTGTACATCCTTCTTATAAGGTTAGTAGACCCCTCCCAACATAGTGCAACATTGTAACTAAAACACACACACACAGCAGCACTCACTCCTACAGGCCTTAACCCTTAGCTACGCTCCGGGCTATTTGCCCTGCACTTTCTTAAGGGATTAAATGCCCTACATCTCCTGAGTGTCTGCTTGTAACTTAACTTAACTTAACACTTAATATAACTTAACAACTAATAAATAAAACACAACACAGTTCTGTGGGTGAAAGACCCGTGGGTCGCATTTATTGGTACCAGCCGTGGAACTGGCAGTTAACTTATCCACGGGTGGCGGCAATCGGGGCCTACATCTAACTATGAATAACCCCTTCTAGAAAATGGCCAAGGGACACCGCTGCAGACCACAAGGCGGAGATACTCACGCAGCTTACATAATTAGGGGTTTTCCGGCCTAACAATACTCAGCCCGAGCACGCCCAAGCATACCAAGCCTGTGACGTCACCCTGACCGCAATGGCCATTACCAAACCTCCTTCCAGTCTGCAGCCGCGATCCTGACCACCCGCCACAAGAGACTGACCTGCATATACAATGGTCCTGACTCTTGCCGCCACCCTATACTCTTAGGAGTAACTCCTGCCTGATGTTCTGCAAGAACAAATCTACTCCTGCCGGTTCTAAATGAACCCCATCCTGCCTATACAAACCCTTATGGGCTGCCGAGATGTTCCCGTGCTCTACCACAAAACCCTCGAGTTCCACTACCTGCTTCCTCAGGTCCCTATTGATCTTTTTCCTGACCTGGAAAGCTGCCTTATGACACACCATGTGCCTCCATCTTAATCTAGGGATCACATTCGACCACCCGATTCTCACACCTGGAAACCAGAGTTTGAACTGCCTCAGGTCTGACTGCATTGCCCGGATCAGATCCAATGTGGGAATGGCCCCCACATCATTGCCGCCAGCATGAATTATCAAAATGTGAGGTTTCTCCTACCTTTTCGCTGCGGTCTGGAGCAATGCCGGCAGATCTGACCAAGACAAGCCTCTGCGCCCTAGCCAACGTAACACAGCCCTGGACGATTCAATTCCTAGCTGCTGTCCTCCTGGCATGGCTGCAGCTCTAATTGCGGCCCAGTGCACATATGAATGGCCGACGATCCACACCCATACAGGACCTGGACGTATTTCTGAAACAAAGGAAACAAGAGTTAGCCCACTTGCAGTAGACCAGGTCCACAACCTTGGCCCATAACCTTCTGGTATCACCCCCGCAAGCCCCCCAACTCTTGCATGCATGACCCTTGATCCCCGATCTCAAACATACAGCGGCCTAACGTAAGATTTATACCGCTGCGACCTCCACCGCCCCAATGAGCGGATCCGATCCGAGGACCAACCCAGCTCTGCTGCTGTCGTCGCTGCCCCCACCCTGAAGGAGTGTGGGGCGATCCGAGACCCGTCTAGGCCAGCCTTTTGCGCTGCCTTCTCCAATACCTTGCCAAATTGGTATCTGGTCAGTGGGTCTCCATTAGCATGTATCAAAAACCTGGAGGAGCCTCCTGGCCGTACTCCCAGGTAAGATGACACTAGCCGCACCGGGCAACAGGCAACACCCTGCTGCCCCGGCAGTGAAAGCCAGGCTCCCCGGCCCTCCTGGTCCGTTTTGGACCTGGGAATGAACAATAGCACGGAGTCCTCCACCAGCCGAACATGGCTGTGCATGACCCCCCCTGTGGCCGCCGTTCTGGCTCGCGGTACCAACTCACCCACCCTTAATGCGCCGTGAAACGCTAAGCCAAAGGCCGCCCCAAAGAGGCGGGCCTCAAAAGGTGAGGAACATATCTCTGGCAGCACGTCCAATAATTTTACTAGCCGTTCTGCCGTAATGGGCTCCCTTGTGTCTCGTCGTGGAACTTCCAGACGGCCCCAGCCCCTCAACAGCTGTTTAACGAGAAAGGATCGCGACTCGTCTTTAAAGGCGTATAGCCTGCAGAAAAAAGCCACAGCCGATAGTCTTGCTACCACCGCCCCCTTCGTTGCTCGCTTACCTCTCAGCTCCGCCAGCCAGCGCAACAAAAACCCTTGTTCACCCTCGCAAGAGGGGAACTCACGGAGGTCGCAAAAACCTACCCATTCACTCCAGTACCTCACGTATGCCGACCATGTGCTGGGTGCCAACGAAGCCCGCAACACCGGGATCAATTGCTGTAGTCCTTCGCCATCTGCCACAAAAAGAGAGGGCAAGAAAGACCATTAGGAGCCGCGGCAGGCGCCGCAGCCCTAAATGCCCCCCACTGGAAGCGCGACAGTGCATCCGCAACTATATTCTGCACCCCTGGCACATGCCGTGCCCTAAAGTCAATGTTCAGTTGCAAACATCTCAACACCAGGTGTCGCAAATAATGTACGACCACAGGCGATGAAGCAGAAAGCCTGTTAACTGCAAACACCACGCTGAGATTATCCGTCCAGAAAATCACAGCCCTGTTACTAAACAGGTGACCCCACAATTCCACCGCAACCAAGATAGGAAACAATTCCAGAAGACAAAGATTGCGTGTAAGCCCTCTGGTCGCCCATTCGGTCGGCCAGGGCTCCGCACTCCAAGCGCCTTCAAAGTAAGCCCCATACCCGGATGCTCCTGCAGCGTCCGTGAACAGATGTAGCGCTTGGTTAGATATCGGCTCCCTTCGCCACATGCAGACGCCGTTAAAGTCCTGGAGAAACCTCTCCCAGACCTGCAAATCCGCCACGAGGTCCCTCGTGATGCGAATACGCGATGCCGGAGCCCTACCTCCGCCCAAACACCGCTCTAGTCGCTTGCTAAACACCTTCCCCCACGGGATCACTCTCCCCGCAAAATTAAGGAGGCCAAGGAGCGATTGCAGTTCCCGCAGCGAACATGTCTGCGTTGCAACCATGGCCCGCACCGCCGCCAACATCTTGGCGACCTTTTCCTTAGGCAGCCTGCATTCACCTGCCACTGAATCGATCTCGATACCAAGGAACGTCAAGCACGGGCACGGCCCCTCCGTCTTATCCTCTGCCAAAGGAACCCCAAACCTGGCCATCATGAACCTCATGACTTTCATTAAGGAGGCACATTCTTGCGAGTTGGCCGCCCCTACCAGGAGAAAGTCATCCAAGTAGTGCGCCACTCTATCACTCCCCGCCACCGAGACCACCGCCCAGTGCAGGAAAGTGCTGAATGCCTCAAAGTACGCGCAGGATATCGAACAGCCCATGGGCAGACAACGGTCAACATAGTAACCCCCTTCAAACCAACACCCCATCAGCCCAAAGGATGATGGGTGAATCGGGAGTAGCCTAAACGCGGATTCCACGTCTAGTTTCGCCATTAATGCTCCCAGGCCCCGTTCCTTAACCAGAGCCAGCGCGTCGTCAAACGACTGGTAACGGACCGAGCTCAATTCCTCCGGTATAGCGTCGTTTACCGACCGCCCTTTCGGATAAGAGAGGTGTTGTATAAGCCTGAACTTACCTGTCTCCTTCTTGGGGACCACCCCTAGTGGGGAGACAACTAAATCCGGTAGCGGCCGGTCCCTAAAAGGGCCTACGACCCTACCCAAGGCCACTTCTTTGCCCAGTTTTTCCCTGACTGCCTCAGGGTATTGGGAAGCCGATTTCAGGTTTTTCCTGTCTCGTGCTCCCCCCACCCGGCCTACTACCGGGATCACAAAGCCCTCACGCAACCCGCTATCCAGAAGCTGAGCAGCCGCCCTATCTGGGTACCTATGCAGCCATTTACAAATGACCTGGACTCTAAGTGGTGAATCCGCCCTTAGCGCCAGCGCCTCCTTTGCTCCCAAACCGATCAGTTTGGGTGTCTCGCTTTTTGGAGCAATCAGCCCCGGGGTGCTGCCCGCTGCAAAACTTGCAGACGTGCTTGAACGTGCACGAAGTGCCCCGCTCACACGCCTTGTCCTGGTATCGCCAGCATACACCCCCTTGTCGCCGTCGAAAGCGCAAAGTCTGCCTAGCCCCGGGCGATGTCGCTATGGCGCCTCCTTGCGCCCTCCTTTCCGCATCAAGATGCGCCCAGAGGTGCAAATCCATCGTACCAAAATCAAGCAGTGGGTTGCCCACTTTCTTTTTCCGGTATAACATATCATACTCCCTCCAAGCACCATCGGCAAACTTTCTGTGTATTGCATCGATGGTGTCAACGTACTTAAAGAGTGCAGTCCCCTGATCGGGAAACCTCTCTAAGTAGCAAGTGGCGTATACCCGGAAACACCGATGCCACTCCTCAAGGGTATCAGGCCGCCTAAATTTCTTAGGGCCCGTACCATCCTCCGCCATCTCCTTAAACTTAAAGGCCTCTGCAGACAGCTCAAACATGTTACCGTCCTGGATACGTTTCACAGTTTTAGTTTTAAGGTGTGCATGCAAACTGTGTACCTGGCACGAATAAGTATCCCCGTGTACCGCTGCCTTTCTGTTCACCGCCTGTGGTGACCCCCCAGCAACCCCTAAGAGTTGAGATGACTGCGCCCCACTACTGGCAATGTCATCCCTGTGATTGCCCTTACTCATCTTCCTCAACATTCTATACATCCTCCTATGCCCTTTCGTGTGCAAACCCAGGGACCCATCTATCTCAGATCCTGACCCTGACCCACTAGAGCTGGAAGAATTACACCGCCCCCTAGGTAAACCAAGTTGCATCTCACCAGAGGAAGCGCCCGATGCAGCTTGGCCTTGTCCAGAAGCACTGCTGACTCCTCTAGGCACGAGAGCTCCGGAACTCTGAGTCGCCATATCCCTGCTGGATGAGGAAGTCCTGGGTACCTGCAAAATAGAAGCCAAGAGGGGAGTACCTCGGGAAGGACCAGCCATCTCTTCCCTATCCCCCCTTTCCTCAAATTCTAAATAGCCCTACCGGTCACTGTCATTCACACCGCATGCCACACTCACATCATCATCCGTACTGGTGGCCAACCCGCTAGTCGAATCCTCTTGAAATCTCACGGTCCTACTCCGACCCTGAGACTTCGATCCCCTAGCCTGTCTCGCCTGTCCCCTCCCGGGGCTCTCTAAGCCTTCCCCAGTGCCAACGCTAATGCTAGCATGCCCCCTTTTGACAGCCCCCCTTGTGGCTATTTGCTCAGATCGTGCTGGTGAAGTCCTGCTGGGTGTCATGATACCCTGCAGGCCTTGCCCCTGGGGCTCCGCTATTGCGGCCTCGCCCCTTGCGCTGTGTGCCAGGATGGCCCCCTTATTCGCGGTCTTAGCCGCGGGGGCCTTTCCTTTACTTTGGGCCGCGGCGCGTGCGGGGGCCGCCTTAGCTTTTCCCCCTCCTAACGTAGGCCGCGAGCGCGAGGCGGGTGCCCTGTCGGCATCCCCCCCCTTATTACTGTGTCCAGCTGCGGCTCTAGTGCGCACACCCTGTTGTGACGCCCCCGGAGCGCCCTCCGGAGGCCCCTGCTGCCCCGGTGCCACGCTCACAGTTGCCCCATGATTCAGCACCTCTGCCCCTCTATCCGGCCTATCATGCGCCCCCCCGGCGTCCTGGGCCCCATCGTTCTTGCCCCCAAGAGCGGGTGTCCCCCCCCGAGGTGCTCCCTTCTTACCTTCGGAGCCCGGGGGGAACGATCCGCTCTGCTCGCTGTCCAGATTGCGACTGCCACGAGCGGAAATGACGTCACCGGAAGTGACGCGGGAGCGCGCAACGCCGCCGGAAGTCGACGCAGTGGCCATTTTAGAAGCCACGAGGGACGACGGACCGGAGGCCTGTACCTCGCCGTAGGCCAAAGCCGGGGCCTGAAGTACCGCCGGACCCGACGACGTACCCGCGAGGAACGACGCCAAGGACTGGAGGAGAGCCACCGCCGCCGCCACCGATTCCCCGGAGAGGACCACTGCCGCAGGTGAGGCCGCACTGCTCCCACTACCCGCGCCAACGACGCTCACCCCCGAGGTGCCCGCACTTGCTAAGGCCTCGCTGGGCCCTGCCACCACAGGCCCCTGTCTAAGGCCGACACCGGAACCCCCGGTTACAGAACCGGGACCTCCGGAGCCGAACCCGGAGCTCCCCTGGGACCCCCTAGGCTCAAAAACCGACCCGCCGGGCGCTCCTACTCGCCCCCCAGGCCCAATCTCCCCCGAGGGCCTACAGTCTGTCTCACACGACGGATAGGCTATACCGGGGCCACCATCCCCCTCTAAATTCTCCCGTGCAGGAGAATGGAACAACAATGGGCTACCCCCCCCCCCTAAGGGAGAAACCGGCAGACACAGCCCAGACCCATGGCCCAGACCCACCGTGACAGTTCCATATGGGGATGGTGCGACCCACTCCACGTCCTCTAACTCCATTTCTTCCCATTCTCCAGATTCGCCTTCCATTGGAAAATGCTGCAAACTGCTAAGCTGAAAATTCTTCTGGGAGTCCACAGGAACGAAGAGGAAGTGGAATTCCTGTACATCCTTCTTATAAGGTTAGTAGACCCCTCCCAACATAGTGCAACATTGTAACTAAAACACACACACACAGCAGCACTCACTCCTACAGGCCTTAACCCTTAGCTACGCTCCGGGCTATTTGCCCTGCACTTTCTATATGACACACAAATGACAAAATGTGGGTTTTATGTCTTTAATACATTCCTTTAATACATATTTTTATTATTGAAATAAATATATTAAAAAGTATTTTAAAGTGATATACTATATGCCAAGAATGGCCTGGAAAAGGCTCAATTAAATATGTGTGTGTGCACATACACATTTACAATACTTTTTATTGGCGCAACTTCGGATTAGCGGATTTTGGTTTACCACACCTTGGGGTTAGCGCTCAAGTGACAGCCAGAACACAGTTTTGTAGTGCTCCCATAGAAGTCTATGAAGTGAGGTATTTAGCGCAGGCTTGCTATCCAGTCTCCAGATGTTAACATTCCTGAGTGTTTTGCTCAAGTGCTACTTTTTTACTTTCAACTTGTAATATGAGCACTATTGATTTTACCTGAGCGATGTTAGAGCTCAACAGTGCAAATATTTTGGCGCTCCACTGAACTCTACAATTTTATATAACTCACATACCATTTTTTATTTTAAACATTGAAGGTAATGTGTATAGTTGCATTGAAAGATGTCAGCTCAATAAATAAACTATGTTCTGTTAGACAAGAAAAAAAACGAAAAAATTAATATCTTCACCTGCTCTTTTTGTATTGGCCCTTAAAGAGATAGTAAAGTCAAAATTAAACTTGTATCATTCCGATAGAGCTTGAAATTTTAAGACAATTCATTTCTGTCTTCAAATTTATTTGTTCTTTTGTAATCCTTTCTTGGAAAAAACATGTACATATTTAACTAGGGGAGATAGCTGCACACATTTGTCTTCTGTCACGGCTGCACTGCAGCTTAATTTAACTATGTTTTAATCCCTTTTCAGGGGCTAAAGACCCAGTTATATACATGCAATAGTGCTTTAATAAAATGATCTGACATATTAGATCATTTCCTTTTTGCATTTTTATATCCCTTTAATGGAGGATCTATAATCTGATAGCTTTATTGAAATCCTATAGAGAACAACACAGCAGGAAGAAAGCAAAACCCTGTATAAATAAATTGAAGGTAGGGTTGTATGACCCCAATAGGAAGAGGACAAGGGGTGAATGTGAGGACAAGGGGATGGGCTCTGAAACAAGTTATAACAATAACACAGGAAGTAGCAGGCACACTTTTGTATCAGGAGCAATACGGTGGAAGCTGAATTTCCCACCCTCCCTCCCTGGAAAGGGGCTTAACAGGATGTCGCAGCATGGGCGGGGTGCTTGCCCTATTTGGTAGAGGCTTACGCCTGTTATGAGGTGGATGGACTTCCTGTTTCAGTAACAGGGGTTGGTTTAATGGTGATAGCCCCGCCCGTGGGTAGGGCGGGGTTTGCAAGTTGGACAAGTGGGGGGCAAGCACTGTGGTTGATAAGTTATTGTTATTTATGTTTATTTATGTTTATTTACTATGTTAATAAATGAGCTGCGGCCTTTGAATCCCAACAAACGAGTGTTGTGTGTTTTGTAGGTAAGGTGGGTGGCAACTTGACTCTGTGGGGTCAATGCATGATCCATGAAACCCGTATTGTCCATGCATTCTGAACCACAGCATATATTTTGGTGATTTACAAACAGATTATATAAATAATAATTCATATAATTTAAGTATGCAGATATTACATAACTCAATTACATGTACACACTCATTTGAACCAGTTACACAGGCTGACCAATGCAAAGTCTTATAGGAGGGAGGAGTATGTGTTTACTTATTGTAGAATTTCTTTTACTAGAGAGTGAAATAAAAATGAAAATAGAAGAAACTAAATAATTTAATCTGTGGACGCTTTCTATATTTGCATATTTTCTTAGTTCACAACATTTTATATTGCTGTATTACATTAATAGTATATTTTGGGTGTCACAAACATGTAACATTTGTAAACATAAGTGTCATGAGAATTTTAAAATGATATCAAGGGTGTTTGAAAAAAAAAATCTAAGAATAATTGTTGTATAAGACACTACTGTACTTTATTTATATCAAGTATGAGAAATATGCATCCATAAAATCACTGTATTTTTTGTACTTGCTTTAAAGGGACAGTCTATACCTTAGTGATCTTAAAGTCTTACCTTAGATTAAGCTGCAAATAGCCTCCTGCACTCTTTCTATATCATGCAGCAGGAACAGTAAAAAAGTTATTTTAAAACGAATAGTGTTTCTGGCCAGTTGGAAATAACTGCCAAGTTCAGCCCTCTGATGACATCACGATCTGGGCAGCATATGGCATCCAATCACAAAAGGCTCACTAGTTGGATTCAACAGACTGTCAATGCTATACAGCAGAGTGCCTAGATGCAGCCCAGATTGTGATGTCATCAGTGGGCGGAGCTTGGCAGCCATTTCAAACTGGCCAGAAACAATATTCATTTTAAAATAAATGTTTTGCTGTTCCTGCTGCATGATATAAAAAGGGTACAGGAGGCTATTTGCAGCTTAATCTAAGGTAAGACTTTAAGATGACTAAGGTGTAGACTGTCCCTTTAAAACAAAAAAACAAGCAGCTCCTTTAAGGAATAAATGAAGGAACAAATAACGGTGCAGCAGAAAATGAGTTTCTTTATTTATGCTGTTACAATAGTTACTCTCAATGCACAGTGATCACATATCAACCCCTTGTTTGTTATCAATGCCTTGTCTGGTCCCTCCCCCTTGTGTTTCAATACATACAGTAAAAAAAAAGTTACATTTATTTTAATAAAGTATATTTTTATTTTTTTAAATAATTTATTTAATACATTTTTTTTTACATTTTATTTTAATACAGTGTTTTTCTTTGTTTTTTTAGTCCCTAAATTTTATTTTCTGCCCTTGGTAATAAAGGTGTAAAATATAATGGGCCAGATTACAAGTGGAGCGCAAAATATCAATTTTGCTAAAGCGATATTTGCGCCCCACTTTGTAATACCAGTGCATGCAATTGTGCGCGTGTATTACAAGCTAGGTGCAATGTGAATGCGATCTCGCATTCGCATTGCACGGACGCATTGCACTCGCGAGCGCATGCTTCCATATAGCCTTGTTTTCATGCCATCAGACACGGCACAGAACCTAGCGCAGCGAAAGGGGTAAGTCGCGCAGTGATGGGCAGCAGATTTTAAATATATATGTATATGAATATATACATATACTGTATATTCAAGTGTTAATATGTGTATATACACATATTAACACATAAATATATACGTATATAAACACATACATATATATTTACAGGGAACACAGTTCCCCATAGACCGCAATGCAAAGGCACTTTTCAGTGCAGTTTTTTTTTCTAACACCCCACTCCCACTTCTTTTAACGTTAAATCAATAATTCCATCTTTGTAGTATTTGGCTTATATTTGCTATAAATCACTTGGAAACCTAGACATATGGGGTATTCCTAATATAAGGGCAAAAAAATGAATTTATGTGAGGTATTTTTGTTAGCTACACTAGTTATTTAACATGTATAAAAGAACTCTGTAAACAATGTTTTTTTTTTTCTTTTACCCAATTTTTCAGTATTAAATTCCTATTTATTGTTATATTGTAAACCCATATAAACTATCATAAGACAGGCCGGTTTGTCTCTTAAAAATGGTGTATCATATGTATCTGTGCAATTAACAGGAGAGTAGAAAATTATGGCGAAAAAAAAGTGAGCAACAATGCCAAAATTGCCGTACCATTTAAGAACGGAAACTGTAAAACCCTCGACTCTTAAGGGGTTAATGTTAAATGTTATAGATATTGTTTTATAATGCAAGCATTTTTTTCCTTAATTCAGCAAAATGTCCAATGGAATACAATGGTCAAAAATAATGCAAAAAAAATCACGTGTACTATCATAGAATGATTTTGTGTGGTATTATAAAATTAGATAACTGCTTCTACTGGTAATTGTGTATCTTTATAATACATTATAGTGCATAATACAATATCCATACAGATCTTTTCAATAGCCATTCCACGGTATCTATTGTTATGAATATGTTTTCCTAGATATGTGCATGTAAATAATAAAGGCCAATAATCTTGCACAATATAAATATTTTGGAACAGCAATGCTTATTGTATACACTAACACTACCTGATGTTTAATATAAGGGAAAAGTAAATGATTTGATTCAATGTATTCACAAATAATATGATGTTACTCAACCTTAGAAGTTGTGATAGTGCAGTTATTGCTATTCGTGCAAAACAAATTAACTGCTTTACGCCTTATTTGTATTATTATAATTCATTTTCTAATCTCTGTTTCTTATCAGGGCGCTTTGAAATTGTGTAGATCAAATTGATTAATACAATTTCAAGATGTGTTTGTTTTATCTTTAATCATATTACTTCACATATTTTTAGTCTTTTGATTTTTATTTTTAAAACCAATTAGATTTTATACAGACTTTACTAAAATGTTCTTCAAAATAAATGAGATTATTAGTATCATTATTATGATGATGATGATTATTATTACAACTTGAAAAATTAATCGGATCTACTGATGCAGTGTAGGTCTAACCTATTTAAAAATGGATTTTGACTGGAAATAATCATTAAAGGGACACTGAACCCAAATTTTTTCTTTCGCGATTCAGATAAAGCATGCAATTTTAAGCAACTTTCTAATTTACTCCTATTATCAATTTTTCTTCGTTCTCTTGCTATCTTTATTTGAAAAAGAAGGCATCTAAGTTTTTTGGTTTTGGACTCTGGACAGCACTTTTTAATGGTGGATGAATTTATCCACCAATCAGCAAGGACAACCCAGGTAATTCACCAAAAATGGGCCGGCATCTAAACTTACATTCTTGCATTTCAAATAAAGATACCAAGAGAATGAAGAAAATTTGATAATAGGAGAAAATTAGAAAGTTGCTTAAAATGTCATGCTCTATCTGAATCACGAAAGATAAAATGTTGGTTCAGTGTCCCTTTACAGATGAGCATTTGTTTCATTAAGAATACACATCCGTAAAGACAAACAGATATTTGTTTTGTCAAAATATATCTAAATTAAATCCCAAAATATTCAAATTAGTGCACCAGCGTAATTTAAATAAATAAATACTGATGAAATTTGTCAGGATTCATTTGTTTCCTTTCATTTTTTGGTTGAGGATTAATAGTTACTTTTCGCGAGCTGGTAAGTAAGAGCAAGATCAGGTCCTGGGAGCCGAAAGCGTTAAGCCAGCTGTTAGCACGACTGGGCCTCTGTCAAGAATGATTGGATTAGTGCACTCTCTAGCGCAAAAGGAAAGTATAAACTGCTACAGGTGAACTTTTGTTTTAATGAAACTAATGCAAATGTTTAACTAAAATTCAGTAATAGTTTTGTTTTAAACGATATGAATACTGAATGGTGCAGCCAACGGATACTTGGGAAAACGAATTTCCCTGAATATTCGTTAATTATTTTTTTGTTTGAAGCAAACATTTCTTGGCTACACAAGTCTAATGATCATTCATAGTGGACAAAATAACTAAATACATGTAACTCTAAAAAAAAAATGGTATTCTTATTTATTTTAAGCATGGAACCACCCAAGGATTCAGTCAAGATTTGCAGAACATCCATCTTTTATTCAAAAATTCCTCTCTCCCTGTTTACAGGGTGATAAGGATAGTGTGGTGTATAACAATACACAAGAACACAAGTTTAACCCATGTTTTAATGTTATCACTACTTTAGCAAACTCTAAAGAGTTAAATTAAGTAGTTTAATCAACCTCCAAACAATGAGTAGCGGTCAATGCATGTGCAATTATTTCCTCATGTCATGAATATATGTGTCCTCAAATAAACTAGGGTGAAATTAAATGCAAGTCAAGATTGTCCTTAGATGTTCCATTTTAGTGAATGGGTTGCACTAAGACCATGTTCTATATTTTAAGCACCAGAGGCTCCTTACAGCTGGGCTCTATGATTAGGCTCAGCCTCCATGTAGTTTTCTAACCACAGTCGCCATAGAATTAGAACCAATACTACATGTGTACCTGCGTTATTGAATGATAACCCTAACTGCTCTTTATCCCAGCCACAATACATTATAATTGTAAACCAGCACCACTATATCTGACGATTAACACTAATCTTGATTGGGTTTCCACAACAATTAAACTTAAAAAATTTACATGGTCTAGTCCCTATTCACTGTTAAAGGGACAGTCTAGTCAAAAATAAACTTTTATGATTCAGATAGGGCATGTCATTTTAAACAACTTTCCATTTTACTTTATCATCGATTTTGCTTTGTTTTCTTGTCATCTTAGTTTGAAAGCTAAACCTAAGGTAAGTCATATGCTAATGTCTTAGCCCTTGAAGACACCTCTTGATCTGAACGCATTTTGACAGTTTTTTCACAACTATAGGCGTTAATTCATGTGTGCCAGATAGATCACATTGTGCTCACGCACAAGGAGTTACCAAGGAGCAGCACTGATTGGCTAAAATGCAAGGTCTGTCAAAAAGAACTAAAAATAAAGGGGGCAGTCTTCAGGAGGCTTAGAACAAGGTAATCCACAGAGATAAAAAGTACATTAATATAACTGTGTTTGTTATGCAAATCTTGGGAATGGGTATTAAAGGGATCATCTTTCTTTTTAAACAATAAAAAATATTTTTTAGTTGTCCCTTTAAGGCGGGACCTGGTCCACTGCAATTATCATCTACCCATTGCAATACCAAAAAACAACATCAACTATCTAAAATACCCCAGCATAAACCCCACACACAAAAAAACCCCCCCAAAAAAACCAATAATTAAAGGTATATCACACTAGGAAAAAAAAAATCAATTCCCTTTGAAATACTTTAATAATTAAATTATTTGCTGTGCACTTTCATTTTTATATTTTTGACTGCTTAGGTCCATGGTAAGGAACCTTTGACACTCCTTTTTGCTGCACAGTTGATTGGCTGATGTATACGATGGGTTTGCTTATGGTCTATCTCTAATTGGCAACAGTAAAGGAAATAAGAAAAACAACGCTCAAGAGGCTTTTCAAGAGATGTTTCCTGGGCTTGCAAAATAATGCAGTTTTTTTTTTTCTTCCAAAAACTGCTGCTCTCTAGGTAAACTTTTTTAAAGGACAGAATAAGAATATTTATGCTTTTGAATCTTGATTAAAATGTTCTATGCAATTTGGAGTAGGGGTTATAACAAACAATCAATAGCGCAGGGTGAGTTATCTTGCGCTAATAATAATGCACAATCTGAAATTACTTTTATTTTTTATTAAGGTGGATAGTTAAAAAATTCTAACCAGAACATTTTTAATGCGGTTGAATACTTTGTTTTAGCGCTATTAGCAAGCTCATTGCGCTCGATTTCAAGTGCTAACTTAAAGGGGACACTCAAGTCAAAATAAACTTTTATGATTTCAGATGGAAAATGCAGTTTTAAGACAGTTTACAATTTACTTCCATTAGTCAAATATTGCACAGTCTTTTATATGCACATTTTGAGGCATCAGCTCCTACTGAGCATGTGTACAAGCTCACAGGCAGTATACGGTATACTAGTCTGTGATTGGCTATGTCTGTCACAACGATACAAGGGCCGGAAAAATGGGAAGAAAAATAAATTTGTCAGAAAAAAATCTACTATTTATTTGAAATTCATATAGGTATGTTTTGTATTTTTATTTATTTATTGTGTCTTTTGTATTATGCATGTGTTAATTTCGTAATTCTACTGCATTGAGTGGTCCTTAAGTGCTGTGTTTGACAGCAATGCAAAATACTGCTGTAAAATTTGTATTCTGAGACCTGTGGTATTAGTGTGAAAAATACTCATTTAACCACCACTGCTTATTTAGGATAGCAAAAATATCTTGTGTTCCAGTATTTATATGCTGAATTATTGTTTTATTAACACAAATAAAGACATTGTAAATCACAACATACTGTAAAGGCTTTAAAGGGACATGAAACCCAGTTTTTTTCTTTCATGTTTCAGTTAGAGCATGTGATTTAAAACAACTTTAGAATTTACTTCTATTAGCTCATTTGTTTTGTTCTCTTGGTATGCTTTGTTGAAAAGGATACATAGTTAGCCTTAGGAGGTGCTGATTGGTGGCTGTACATATGTGCCTCACGGTATTGGCTTACGCAGTGCGTTAACTTGCTCCCAGTAGCGCATTGTTACTTCTTTAACAAAGGATAACAAGAGAATGAAATAAAATAAAAAAGTAAATTTAAAGTTGTTCAAAATTGTATTCTCTACTTGAATTTAAAAAAAAAAGGTGGGTTTCGTGTCCCTATAAGTGTAGTCGGAGCCATGCTGTACAGGGCAAATGCTGCAATGCAGTGAAAGCTGCACAGTATGTAAGGATGCTCTCGCTTTGCAGTGCACTAAGGGCCATGCTAATCTGAGTTCTAGGATGACCAGATACGCTTAGGTGGATGAAGTTGCTGCAGCGGGAGCCAGGGGTAACACTAAATACCTTTGCATTAGTGTGGCCGGCTCCTTGGATGTTGTTCATGTTTGTACCTGGATTATTACTAAATTACAGTGCACTAGTTAGCGCCCCTTTTATGTCCAATTGTTGTAAATAACCACTCACATTGTCTTTGGTGCCAAGACTGATTGGAGGTGTTAAAAGGCCATTTCAGACTTCCATTCAGTGCTTGGTTATTTTCCTATGAAGGCCAAAGTGTTCCTGTTCTCAGCCTGTTACCCTGATTTTGGCCTTGGCAACATTGCTGGACCCCCACTACCTGTTTTACCCTTTCTACTGAGTTACATATTCTTTGGACTGACTTGGTGACCTATGGAATTGTGGCCCTGACAGTATGTACCTGGCTTACCCCCCTGCTTGATACCTGGTTCTGGACTGCTCTTCTGACTTTGACCTGGTTTAAAAATGTTTTAGCTGCACTAAGAGTACTTTGTTTAAAATGTTTGTACTCATCCAACTTTTTAATACCAGGTTGTGCCCTTATTCTTAGAGTGAGGTCAGGCAAAAGATAATGCCTATACAATTGTAGTTACTCTCCAAATTAGGGGTTAAACTAATAGGTAAAATCCTGTTTACCAAGAGGGAAATTATTGCAATTCCTGAGCAAGAAGATGGCTCTGAGCTAATCAGGAGCAGCAGTTTGAAATATAGCTGTCAACCACAAGCAATTTCCTGCTTAGGAACCGTTCCATGCAGGGATATAGAATACATAGTAATTCTGGTCTAATGATTAACAAACCTCCAACCATATCTGGAGGATTACCAGAACTGGGAGGTGAGGATGACTTAAGTGCTGTGGCCCCCATGTCTTTTGAATGTGGATCTATGAGCTAAAGGGTGAGGCTGTGGGGTGTGCAGTGAATTGGATTGGATGTGACATAGAAGCAGGCAGGTGGATCAGGAGGATGGCCTGGTTAGGTCCCTGGGTTAGTTCTAGAAGCCAAGGACATTTGTCCTGAAGGAGAAGGCAGAAGAGGTATAGTGAGCCAGAACTTTCAACCCTCGACAGTCCAGCAATATGTGGGACAGTTGGGAGCTCTAGATAGCCATTTTTTGCATTAGCATGTCCCTTTAAATACATAAATATTGAGAACACTAGCAATTACCCTATAGGCATAATCACTGTGAGGCCCTCATAGGTTTAAACAGTACAGCAACAGAGCTATGACATCCAGAGTCATGATACTATCAGAATTTGTCATATTTTGCTCTTTTCCTTGACGGTGGTCCTCTGTCAAAAATACACATAGAATCAGGAAAAACAGAATTACCAAACTAATTAAGCCTTTCTAATTCCTACTGGAAAGAAACACAGAACAGATTGTCTTTGTTTTTAATTAGGGTTCCGGCTGTTTGGTTGGATATTAAAATCGGCATCAATTAAGTGTTTTCATCCAGAGGACTGAAGTTACTCTGGTGCAAGCCGCAGTTTATTCAGGGATTTAGACGCAGGAAAAAATAGAATACAGTCATTAAAAGAATTAAAAAATACAGTTTTTACAGTTGGAAAAAAGAGAGTGGGGGAGAAAGGCATTTATAATTCTAAAATACATAAGAACTTTTATTTTTATTTTTTAATCAGAAATAGGATTCAAAAAGACTCAGAGGGAAACTATCATATAGGTGAGGGGTCAGGATGCCCTAGTACTGATCCTTTTAATATGACCTGACAAAGAGCAGTCAAAAAAATATAAAAGCACCATAATAGGCAAATTGAAAATGTGGCAAGAGGTCTATTTTAGGCTTACACTAGAAGCAAACACTTGAGTTGGCAAAATAGTACTGGTAAAGAATGATTTCTGTTTAAAGGGGGTATATGTTCATATGCACTAAACACTATGAGGCCTATTTATCAAAGGTCTGTCGGACCTGATCCCAACAGTCGAATCGGGTCCAGACAGACATCGCTGAATGCGGAGAGCAAATACGCTCTCCGTATTCAGCTTTGCACCACCAGCTGCATTGTGAGCTGCTGGGTGCAACGCCGGCCCCCTGCAGACTCACGGCCAATCGTCCGCCAACAGGGGGTGTCAATCAACCCTATCGTACTCAATTGGGTTGAATTGTGGCAATCTCTGTCCGCCTCATCAGAGCAGGCGGACAGGTTATGGAGCAGCGGTCTTAGACCGCTGCTCCATAACTTGTGTTTCTGCGAGTCAGTGCTACTGAGCAAGTAAAAAAAAAAAAAAAGCGCTTCCTATTCTTAAGATCATATTATAAGCTGAGGTTGGTTTTTTTTTTTTGTGTTTTGTTTTTTTGCTAGAGTGAAAAGCCTGCAGGCACACAAACATCTGCAGGTTGGATAGCGCAGCCGCCACTATTTCCCTTTCCTTGTCTTTAGACATCTACGGGGGACGTGTTACAAACGTCTTTTCTAGTTTTTGTTTGCACGTTAACCTAAAGGTGCACTAGGTTTAAATGTGCTAATGCATACACGCACAATATTATATAATATCAAAGATGTATGTGGTGTGTGTGTATTTGTATGTGTGCACAGCCCGTACATCACATATATATATTGCACATATTGTAATCTAGGTGCCTATGTTTATTCATAATTGTTTTCAGATAATTATAATTTATGCAAATATACAGGAAAACAAAGGTAATAGAGAGGCTTAGTGCTAAAGGAAATTGCTTAGAAATGGGACATGCAATGCCTGTCTAGGATACTGAAAAAAAACAAAAGTGCTACTGAACAAGAGAGAGGACAGTCCCTGATTCTGAGCTAATCCCGCCTTCCTCTGAGACTGCCATATGTCCCCTATTTAACAGAATTTCCCTTATACACGCCTACAAACTGCTTAGACACTGTGATGATAGCAGGATGTGATGTCACTAGCTGGTGGGCGGGGCTTAGGTCCGGTGTCTGTGTCGCAGTTAGTTTAGTACAATCAACCTGTCTGGATGTGTATTGCTATGCTCTGTAATAAAATAGAGGTTGTACCATCATTGCTGGTGTCCTGCATATGTCCTGCATCGCATGACATGGTGTCAGAAGTTCTGGACTTACGCTTCTGTTTCTGGAGATGGACGATGTCAAAGTTTACCCCACCTGAGCCTTTTGACTTTTCTCAGCCTGCAGCTGGCCCACATGGCGTCAGCGGTTTCAGGCGCTTCAGGATTGCATCCAAACTGAACAAGGAGAGTGTGGAAGTACAAGTTAATTCTCTTTATACTCTATGGGGGAAAGATGTAGAGGCCAGTGGTCAATGCTTTTACTTTCCAGAAGGGGAAAGAAGTTAACTTTGATATAGGTTATGGATAAACTCAGTGGCCCACTTTGTGCCCAAAAAGAAATGTGATTCATGAGAGAGCTTGTTTTCACAAACGTAATCAGCGTGTGGGAGAATCTGTGGAGTCATTTGTGCGCAGCCTGATGAATTAGCTGAATTCTGTGAGTTTGGTGTTGCTCTAAAGAAGAGCAAATCAGAGACAGAATAGTTATTGGAATTGCAGATGCTGAAGTCTCCCTGAAGCTGCAGTTAGAGCCTGATTTAACATTAGACGGGGCTTATTAGGATGGCCCGCCAGAGTGAACTGGTGAAAAAGCAAGGGGTGCTGATCTGAGGTCTGAGAGTATTGTGGATGAAGTGCAACAGTCTAGGAAAGAATTACTAGTGAAAGGCACAGTGTGAGCGGTAGATCTAAAGTACTGGAAAGGCCTAGGAAGTGGGATGGGCGCAACATGGGCCGATGCACACGGTGCCTACCGGGCTCAGAATCAGGAGTGGCTATATGCCCGGCCAGAGATAAAAGGATGCAGAAAATGTACCCCAGGAATAGGCCATTTTGAAGTGGTGTGTAAAACTGAATACATTAAGGGAGATGCAGGGTGACAGTGACCAGGAGGGGTCAGGAAGTGTCTTTGTGGGGGTCTGTTGTGGAACGGACAAGCTCAGAGGAAGATTTGGAAAGTTACCTTTACTGTAAATGGGAGCCAATGTTGATTTTAAGATTGACACAGGAGCTGATATCACTGTTAATGTCTTTTGCTGAATTTATGAAACTGCCTCGACAGCCCCAGCTGGCGAAGGTTACTACAAATGTTCATAGTCCTGGTGGCCGCATTGATTGTGTGGGGAAAGTTCTTGCCAGCTGTGAGTACAAACAAAGGAAGTTCACCATGTGGGTGCATGTGATCCGAGGTCAGTGTGTTAACAGTTATTGAGCAGAAAAGCAGCCTGTGACTTGGGCCTCGTGGCCAGAGTGAATGAGATCTCTGAAGATATGTTTGGCGAGTTGGGGCCTACTGAGCTGCAAACCTGGTCCGTATAGCACTTAAAGTGACGCAGTCCCATACAGTATTTCTACTCCCCGTAGAATTCCGTTCCCGCTCATGCCTCAAGTGGAGAAAGAGCTCATGCGCATGAAGTCTATGGGGGTTATTGAAGAGGTTGTTGAAGCAACTGATTGGTGTGCCCCCATTGGTCCAGTTGCAAAGAAAAACGGAAAGGTGCGCATCTGTGTGGACCTGAAAAGGTTGAATGAGGCAGTGAAGAGGGAGAGATTTGTGCTGCCGACACTGGAAGATATAGCCCCGAAGTTGGCTGGGGCGAAGTTCTTTTCCACATTAGACGCTTCTAGCGGCTTTTGGCAGATCCCCCTGGATCCAAAGTGCCGCAAACTGACTACCTTTATCACTCCGGTAGGTCGGTTCTGTTTCTGCAGACTTCCCTTTGGGATATCCTCCGCTCCTGAGATCTTTCAGAGGGAAATGAGTTCTCTCCTGAGTGGCCACGTGGGCACAGCAGTCGTCATGGACGACATTCTAGTGTATGGGTCTACAGTGGAGGAGCATGATCAGCGTTTGAGTTGTGTGCTGCAGGCTATCAAAGAGTCTGGGCTGAAGCTGAATAAAGAAAAATGTCATTTTAGGAAAACTGAATTTATGCTACTTTGGGCATATCATCAACGGGGATGGCATCAAGCCGGACCCCGAGAAAATTCGGGCTATCGAACAGATGAAAAGCCCTTCCGATGTACATGAGCTGAGACAGATATTGGGCCTTGTAAATTACATGGGCAAGTTTCTTCCAGATTTATCTACAGTTTTGCACCCTATCACGGAGTTGCTTAAGAAAGATGTTGCCTGGGTCTGGGGACCCTCACAAGAAAAAGCGTTCCTGGCATGCTAAGTCCCTGCTGGGGTCTGCCCCAGTGCTGGGGTTCTACGACCCTTCAAAAAAAGACTGTGGTTAGTGCTGATGCAAGCAGTTATGGGTTGGGGGCTGCACTCCTGCAGCTGAATGACAACAAACTACAGCCCATCGCCTACTGTTCCCGCACACTGACGGCTGCGGAGTCAAAATACGCTCAAATTGAGAAAGAGTGCCTGGCTGCAGTTTGGGCCTGTGAACGCTTTCAGCGTTATCTAGTGGGTTTGGAGAAATTTAGTCTGGAAACTGACCACAAACCGCTAGTCCCTCTTATCAATTCTTATGACATCGACAAAACAGCCCTTGAGATGCCAGAGACTTTTAATGAGACTGCTCAGGTTCAATGTTCAGGCAGTGCATGTGCCGGGGAAGCAGCTGGTTGTGGCAGATACACTGTCCAGGCTCCCGCTGGCTGCTGCTGAAGAATCCTCCACAGAGTCGGATGTAAAAGTGTATGTTGATTCAGTTCTGGCCTCTAAGTCCATTTCTTCAAGGAAACTGGAAGAGATAAGAAAGAGACATATTTGGACACAGATCTGCAAGAAGTTATAAGGTACATAAGAGATGGCTGGCCCGAGAGCCGGGCAGCCTGGATGTCTTTAAATGCTTACCAGCCAGAGAGGTCACAGCTCACGGAACTGAGGGGTTGGTGCTGTTCCAAGACCGTATTGTAATTCCTGTCAGCATGAGGAAGGAGATGTTAAACAGGATTCACGATGGCCACTTAGGCATTACAAAGTGCAGAGAAAGAGCAGCTACAGCTGTGTGGTGGCCTGGGATCAGCTCCGACATTGCAAATCACGTGTCTAAATGTGCCTTTTGCCGGGAACGCCGGCCTACTCAGAGAAGGAGCCCTTAATGTCCTACTCCGCTGCCTGCGGGGGCCGTGGCAGAAAATAGCTGCTGATTTGTGCGAACTGCACGGGAAAAAAGTTTCTTGTTGTTATCGACTACTATTCCAGGTATTTGGAAATAGCACCCCTGAATGATATCACAAGCAGGCGTTATCATTCGCCTGAAGAGCTTGTTCGCCCACTGGGGCATTCCATGGAGCTGGTGAGTGATAATGGCAATGCAGTTCGCTTCTACAGAGTTCAGTGCTTTCAGCAGGGAATATGATTTTGTACATTCCACGTCAAGTCCACATTATCCGCAGGCCAACGGAATGCTGATAAGGGCAGTTCAAACAACAAAATTCATCCTAAAGCAATCTGAACCGTACCTAGCCCTCTTGTCATACAGGGCGACGCCCATTCAAGCCACCGGGTTTAGCCCGGCACAGCTGATGCTAGGACGCCAGATTCGCACCACTTTACCCTCAGTGGGTGTCTTCAAGCCGCCCTGGCCCTGTTCCTCGGGACGAAGTCCTTAGGAGGGATGAAGAGGCCAAAAAGGGTTATCGTTTCTTCTACAACAGGAGACATTCTGTCAGGCCTTTACAGGAAACTGAAAGCGGCCAAAGTGTCAGAATTAAACTGGATGATGAGAAGAAATGGAAGACGCCTGCTACGGTAGTGGGCCGCTCTCCAGAACCAAGGTCTTTACACAGTCCTTACAGAGGGAGGGACGGTTACACGCCGTAACCGAAGACATCTTCAGCCTGTACCTGAGAGTCTGGAACCGGATACCTCAGTACCACCGCCGGGTGGGATCTCCTGTTTCTAAGAGAGGTGCCTTCCCCTCAGCAAGATCATAGCGGGGATATATCTTTGCCTCCAGCAGACTCTTGTTCACCATCTTCTGTATCAGAGGACAGTTCATGCAAAGTTACATCAAGCGGAAGAGTGGTGAGGCTTCCGGCCCGATACAGGTGACTGACTTTAGCTAGAACAGTGACCGGAAGTATGGGCAGAATAATCCATGGTCACTGTGGACTAGGGTAGTCTACCCCGATGTCCAAGTCAGGATGTAATTTATTTGTTCATGTTTTCTAATCTATCTGTTTTTATAATGTTCTAAAACAAAATGTTGTTGTATACCCTGTTGGTGTACCTTGTTATTTAATATATGCGAATGTATGCTTTGCCTTTGAAAAAGGGGGAAGATGTGATGATAGCAGGATGTGATGTCACTAGCTGGTGGGCGGGGCTTAGGTCCGGTGTCTGTGTCGCAGTTAGTTTAGTACAATCAACCTGTCTGGATGTGTATTGCTATGCTCTGTAATAAAATAGAGTTGTACCATCATTGCTGTGTCCTGCATATGTCCTGCATCTCATGACAGACACGCCCACTGACTGGTCAGAAACAACCATAATCCCACCCACTATCTCACACGGTCCCACCCACAAACAACAAATGGCCACTGTCACATCATGGTGTGGGTATACATCTGAAATTAAATAGTTGCAGGGGACTAATCTGGGCATACTGCTGGCATAATGGCACTACCAGAGGTATGTCCTCAGGTTTGGTGTGGGTCGATATCTGGCTTAAAATGGAGTGCTGGAGCATGTGTCCTGGTCTGCTATATGAGGCAGAGATAAAAGTGCAAGGGAATTAATCTGGTCAAACAAAGGGCATTATCTTGTCGGGAGTCTTATGTTAGCATAAAGATAGAAATAGATATAAATATATTGATTTATATAAAGCGATAAATGATAGACAGATATCCTTAATCCCAGCCCTATTTTGAGTCTAAAAACAGCCTATCCTAAATCTAGATTTAATACTAACAGTACCCTTTGCCATAATTCCAACCCTATCCTGAAACCTGACCCTATTCCTTACCATAACCCTTAAATACATGTCAATACTCTGCTATAATATATAGAGCTAACTCTGTAGTGTGCCCTTGCAAAAGAATAATGCACCACCTGGTATTTTATATAAAACAATTGTATTACAATTAGTGAGCTAAGCGAGTGCACTTCAAAATAATGCTGTAAAATGTTTTTTAAGACCTGTAGTAAACCTTTATTATTAACACTAAACCACAGAACTACATGAAGAACTCCATTGAGCGATATCAGATAAGAACTTTACTTGGTGGCCCCCATAGAAGTCTATTATGTAAGTGTAATGCTCGTGGGATATTCTACTATCAGACCGAACTTGGCCAGTAGTCCTTCTTATCCCGGTGTCAAACTGGAATGATAGGAATATTCCAGAGCAGAGAAAGTTCGCAAAATGAGGTAAACAGTACTCACACTTTGCAGGGTAGTCTTTGGCGGCAGCAGGTAGGAATCAGCGGTTAGGCAGTTCAAGGGTAAACCACTTAAAGACTGAAACAGACAGGATAGTCTCTGACGCAATAGATCGGGAATCCAGCAGTAAGGCAGTTCAAGGGTAAATCAATAGAATGGTCAGGCGGGCAGAGTTCCGCAACAGAATGGCAATCCAAGTATTTCAGGGTTAAGGCAAGCAGAGTAGTCATACAGGCAGAGTTCATCAACAGTTAAGCAATCCAGCAATTCAGGGGTTAAGGCAAGCAGTGTAGTCAAACAGGCAGAGTTCATCAAACAGTTAAGCAATCTAGCAATGCAAGGTTAAAGGCAAGCAGCATAGTCAAACAGAGTTCAGCAACAGAGAATCAATACAGCAATTCAGCTACAGAAATATAGCACCCAGAAGCCCAAGAAGAAACACCTATACCTGGGCACAGGTTAGAGAGATTGAGGCCTTTACATATGGAAGACAGGGCAAGCGGTGATAATGTCATCCACTGTGCTGCAGTTACACTGCGTATCCCTAGCAACAGGAGTGCCTGTGTCCATGGCAACGGCCAAAGCAAAGCAGAGAGCAGCGTGACAGTAAGGGAGGTCGACGCTTCCTAGACTAATGCTCAATTGATAAAAAAATAAGTTTGGGCGCGATCCGATATAGATCGTAGTTTGCGGTGCAAGCGAGGAACCCGCGTCACCCGCAGTTTCACCTCGCAACTCGAGCTATCCCATATACGGCGCCGTCAGAATGCTATCGTGCCGTAAGTCGGATAAACCAGCGATGTCCAGAAATCTGCGCAAGTACAAATTTCTGGCGTCGCCAGTGACTTGCGCCACGTTAGAAACTGCCGGCGCCTACAAAACCTGACTAAAGTCTAAATCACCCGTACTGTCTAACACGCCTCCCTAACATAGCCCAACACGTCTAACCCTCTATCCCCCCCTCACTATCCTAACAATAAAATATGTATTAACCCCTAAACCGCCGCTCACGGAGCCTGCCGCTACCTAATAAAGTTATTAACCCCTAAACCGCCGCCAGCTATATTAAATCTATAACCCCCTAAAGTGAGCCCCTAACACCGCCGCCATCTACCTTACCTACCCCCTAAAGTGAGCCCCTACCCCGCCGCTATCTATTTTAAAATTATTAACCCCTAATCTAATCCCCCTACCCCGCGTCCATCTATATTAAATTATTTAACCCCTAAAATACTAAACTATCCCTACCACTAAACCTAAGTCTAACCCTACAAATAGCCTGAAAAGGGCTTTTTGCGTGGCATTGCCCCAAAGTAACAGCTCTTTTGCCAGCCCTTAAAAAGGGCTTTTTGCGGGGCATGCCCCAAAGAATTCAGCTCTTTTGCCAGCCCTTAAAAGGGCTTTTGGCGGGGCTTTGTCACAAAATTAAACTGCTCTTTTGCCTACAATCTACATCCCCCTACACCGCGGCCACCTATAATAAATGTATTAACCTCTAATCTAATCCCCCTACACCGCCGCCAGCTATATTAACTATGTTAACCCTAATTATATTAGGGTTAATATAGTTAATATAGTTATTATATTATATATATTAACTATATTAACCCTAATTATATTAGGGTTAATATAGTTAATATCGTTATTATATTATATATATATATATATATATATATATATATATATATATATATATTAAGTATAATAACCCTATCTAACTCTAACATCCTAGCTAAAACTCTGAACCAATCAGCCAATCAGATTTTTCTACCTTAATTCCGATTGGCTGATAGAATCCTATCAGCCAATCGGAATTCGACGGACGCCATCTTGGATGACGTCATTTAAAGGTACCTCATTCGTCGTTCAGTCGTCGGCCGGGATGGATGCTCCGCGTTGGAGGAGCGAAGAATGAAGATTGAAGATGCCGCTTGATGGAAGATGCTGCCCGATGGAAGAAGACTTTACTGCCGCTTGGAGAAAGACATCACCGGGATGAAGAATTCTTCTTTGCCGCTTGATTGGACATCGCCCGGATCGGATGAAGAGTTCTGCCCGGCGGGGTGAATACAAGGTAGGGAGATCTTTAGAGGGGTAGTGTTAGGTTTATTTAAGGGGGGTTTGGGTTAGATTAGGGGTATGTGGGTGGTGGGTTGTAATGTTGGGGGGTGGTATTGTGTTTTTTTTTCAGGCAAAAGAGCAGTTTTCTTTGGGGCATGCCCCCACAAAAGGCCCTTTTAAGGGCTGGTAAGGTAAAAGAGCTTTGAACTATTTTTAATTTAGAATAGGGTAGGGAATTTTTTTTTTATTTTGGGGGTTTATTATTTTATTAGGGGGCTTAGAATAGGTGTAATTAGCTTAAAAATCTTGTAATCTTTTTTTTATTTTTTGTAATTTAGTGTTTTGTTTTTTTTTGTAATTTAGTTTAGTTTATTTAATTGTATTTTTAGATAGATATTTGTAGTTTATTTAATTTATTGATAGTGTAGGTGTATTTGTAACTTAGGTTAGGATTTATTTACAGGTAATTGGGTAATTATTTTAACTAGGTAGATATTAAATAGGTAATAACTATTTAATAGCTATTATACCTAGTTAAAATAATTAACAATTTACCTGTAAAATAAATATAAACCCTAACATAGCTACAGTGTAATTATTAATTATATTGTAGCTATCTTAGGGTTTATTTTATAGGTAAGTATTTAGATTTAAATAGAATATTTTTAGTTTATAATATGAATTAGATTTATTTAATAAGAATTTAGTTAGGGGTGTTAGGGTTAGATAGAGTTAATATAGTTAATATAAATACTATAGTAACTATATTAACCCTAATATAATTAGGGTTAATATAGTTAATATATATAATGTAATAACTATATTAACTATAATATACTAGGGTTAATATAGATAATATAGCCTGGCGGCGGGGTAGGTAGATTAAATTAGGGGTTAATAATTTTAATATAGATGGCGGCGGGTGTAAGGGGCTTACATTAGGGGTTAATACCATTAATATAGGTGGCGGCGGTGTAGGGAGGGCAGGTTATAGGGCAAAAGAGCTATTAACTTTGGGGCAAATGCCCGCAAAAGGCCCTTTTAAGGGCTGGTAATAGAGCTTATTACTTTATGGATATTAGATTAGGGGTTAATAATATTAATATAAGCTGGCGGCGGTGTAAGGGGTCAGATTAGGGGATAGATCAGGTAGATGGCGGCGGTTTTTAGGGGTTCACATTAGGGGATAGATCAGTTAGATGGTGTCGGTTTTAGGGGCTCACAGTAGGGGGTTAGTTTATGTAGATGGCGGCGGTTTAGGGGTTAAATACTTTATTAGGGATTGTGGCGGGGGATCGCTGTTGACAGGTAGATAGACATTGCGCATGCGTTAGGTTTAGGTTTTATTAGCAGATCGCGGTTGACAGCTAGATAGACAATGCGCATGCATTAGGTGTTAGGTTTTATTTAGCAGATCGCGGTTGACAGCTAGATAGGACATTGCGCATGCGTTAGGTGTTAGGTTTATTTAGCAGCTAGTTTAGGGAGTTACGGGGCTCCAATAGTCAGCGTAAGGCTTCTTACGCTGCTTTTTGTGGCGAGGTGAAAATGGAGTAAGATGTCTCCATTTTCGCCACGTAAGTCCTTACGCTGTATATTGGATACCAAACTGCGCGGGTTTGGTATACTGCCTATGGCCCCAAAAAACTAGGGGCGACGGCAGAAATATATGCGCTTAACTTCTAGGTTACGCCGTATATAGGAGTACCAAACCCGCGCAAATATTGGCGTCGCCAGCTTTTGCGGGCGACGATTTTTTATCGGATCGACCCCTTAATATGAGCCACAAAAACAGAATAGCTTTTGATTTTGCTTGACCGATGTTAATGTAAAGAAACGCTAATATTTTGAACTCAACTTGTAATCTAGGCCATTATGTACTATGTATACTCCAATTTCTTGGACAGTCCGTATTACACAATCATTCACAACATCATATAACCATAAACCATGTCCGCCCAAAATGAAGATATGAGACCGGCACCTAAAAGGACGGTCTACTCTAGAATTGTTGTTGTTTAAAAAGATAGATAATCCCTTTATTACCCATTCCCCAGTTTTGGCATAACCAAAACTGTTATATTGAAACACTTTTTATCTCTGTGATTACCTTGTATCTAAGTCTCTGCAGACTGCTCCCTTATCTCAGTTATTTTTAGCCAATCAGTGCTCTCTTCACGGGTGTGAGCACAATGTTATCTATATAGCACACATGAACTAGCAATGTCTAGCTGTGAAAAGCTAATAAAATTAACTGAGATAAGGGGTTACCTTCAAGCGCTTCGAAATCAACATATGAGCATACCTAGGTTAGCTTTCAACAAAGAATAGCAAGAGAACAAAGCAAATTTGATGATGAAATTAAATTGGAAAGTTGTTTAAAATTGCATGCCCTATCTGAATTCATGACAGTTTAATTTTTTGACTAGACTGTTCCTTTAAGGGTTAAAACCCGCCTGTCTCTAGTAGCAATGAACTTGTTCTGAGAAGGCAATGATGATATATATTACATTCCTTTATGGCACTACTAATATGCTTATTGTATCAAAAAGCTATCTTACTAGTAAACACTCAAACTGATGAATGCACAGCGAACACTCAGAAAACAGATTATTTTTGGCAACACAGCAACAAGTTAGCACATATGCAACAACACATACACTGTGACTGGGTGAGTGTATGTTTTTGTAAGATTTTAAGATTTAATATCTAGTCTTAGTAGATCCCTTTTTAGAAATAAAAAAAATTAGCACTGGTTTTCTAGGGAGGTGATTTAGTAAACAGATCCACAGTACTTCTATATGTATGCGCATATCTTTTATTTCTAAGCTTGCTGTATCCATATATAGATGTATATTTGCATCAGTACCATTGCATGCAGCAGTGGAAAAAAAAATGACGAGGACATTATAAAATGATTACTGAAACATTTACATTCAGAATATGAAACCCCAACTGCCAGTTTCCATTTCAAAGATGATTTTCTTAATGTATTTTTTAATATCATTTGGAAGTGTAATGTGTGCCACGGGGGCTATGAATGCAAGAACTCTGACCTATTTCTGTTCTTTGTGAGAGTCCGTTGAAACTACATTATTGGCGCACACAGAGTAGCTGCCTGACGAGTGGTAAAATCAATGAGAAAAAATCAATATGGATCAAAATTGGTTTGATAGAATGTGCATTTATAAGATGTGTATACTGTGATGTTGGTTGTCCCAGTTCCCTTCAACCCAGAAAAAATCACCTTTTTTCTTTCTTTTTTTTTTTCCTTTCTCCCCATGAACAAGGGAGCTGTCTGGTCTTTTGAAATACCTGTGACTTGGGAATAGGATTCTGATCCACTGTGATTTTACTAACAGTAGTTGTACTGTTGTGGTTCTATGGATATTCTATGGACTTTTGCATATCAACAGTTTTATTTGCATAAAAAACAAATTCCCTTCTCTTTAAAACAGTCAGTAAAGTCCCTCTCCCTTTTATGCAGTTTTTTTTTTACAATTATTATTATTATTATTTATTACAGTTTGTTTCAGTTTTTAGCATGTTCCTGTGCTGTAAAAGTAAAAATATGATTTTTATTTTTGATTGGATAACTTTTAAATACTGCTAATGTAATTATAGGAGTTGTCTGTATCAGCCAATGCACATTTTTCCCTAATACTCTTTTTAAGTAAACAGTAATAAAGTTAGTTGCAAGCATTTGCAATTACTACAATAGGATACAAGCACCTGCAATTGTAAAGATAGGCAGAAACAAAGCCATATTCTAAACATCTAAACAACCCAGGGCTGGATTACGAGGGTCGCACTAACCAGTGCGTGCAAGCGAAAAGGGGTTTATTGCGGGTGTTTGAGCACGTCTGTTTTTTCCGCTGGTTTTACAAGTTGAAAGTAAATGCAATCGCTTGAGCGCAATTGAAGTTAATGCGCGTTGGATTAGTGCAACCTCAGAGCTTTGGTTAACTGTTTCGCGAAACAAAAAGTGTCACAAAACACATAAAAAAATACAGCACAAAGTACAGTTACAATCATAATTAAAATATTGCACAAAAAAGTTATAAGGGCAAAAAGATATGAGATCTCAGGTGTTAGGAAAAAAAGGCAGGAAGAGGCCTTTAACATAGAGATACATATATCTAAAGTTTTATATGTATGTATATATATATATATTATATATACAGTATATACGGTATATATATACACTGTATATATATATATATATATATATATATATATATATAGATATGTGTGTGTGTGTGTGTGTGTGTTTATGTGTGTGTACATATGTATCTATGTTTTTATATGTGTATATACAGGTGAAAAATTAGAATATCGTGCAAAAGTTCATTTATTTCACTAATGCAACTTAAAAGGTGAAACTAATATATGAGATAGACTCATTACATGCAAAGCAAAATAGTTCAAGCCGTGATTTGTCATAATTGTGATGATTATGGTTTACAGCTCATGAAAACCCCAAATCCGCAATCTCAGAAAATAGAATATTGTGAAAAGGTGTATATTCTAGGCTCAAAGTGTCCCTTTCTAATCAGTTTAATTAAGTCATAACACCTGCAAATGGTTCCTGAGCCTTTAAATGGTCTCTCAGTCTGGTTCAGTAGGAATCACAATCATGGGAAAGACTGCTGACCTGACAGTTGTGCAGAAAACCATCATTGACCCCCTCCATAAGGAGGGAAAGCCTCAAAAGGTAATTGCAAAAGAAGTTGGATGTTCCCAAAGTGCTGTATCAAAGCACATTAATAGAAAGTTATGTGGAAGGGAAAAAGTGTGGAAGATGGACCGCAGCCTGGAGAGGATTGTCAGGAAAAGGCCATTCAAAAAGTGTTGGGGGACTTTCACAAGAGCCACCACACACAGACGGATCCTGGACATGGGCTTCAAATGTCATATTTCCTCTTGTCAAGTCACTCCTGAACAACAAACAACGTCAGAAGCATCTTACCTGGGCTAAAGAAAAACAGACCTGGTCTGTTGCTCAGTAGTCCCAAAGTCCTCTTTTCTAATGAGAGCAAATTTTGCATCTCATTTGAAAACTAAGGACCCAGAGTATGGAGGAAGAATGGAGAGGCACACACTGCAAGATGCTTGAAGTCCAGTGTGAAGTTTCCACAGGTCTGTGTTGATTTGGGGAGCCATGTCATCTGCTGGTGTTGGGTCCACTGTGCTTCATTAAGTCCAGGGTCAACGCAGCTGTCTACCAGGAGATTTTGGAGCACTTCATGATTCCTTCTGCAGACGAACTCTATGGGGATGCTGACTTCTTTTTCCAGCAGGACTTGGCACCTGCCCACACTGCCAAAAGCACCAAAACCTGGGTTCATTGACCGTGGGATTACTGTGCTTGATTGGCAAACAAACTCGCCTGACCTGAACCCCATAGAGAATCTATGGGGCATTGCCAAGAGAAAGATGAGAGACATGCGACCGAACAATGCAGGAGAGCTTAAGGCCGCTATTGAAACATCCTGGTCTTCCATAACACCTCAGCAGTGCCACAGGCTGATAGCTTCCATGCCACGCTGCCATTTTGAGGCAGTAATTGCTGCAAAAGGGGCCCAAACCAAGTACTGAGTACATACAGTGTGCATGCTTATACTTTTCAGAGGTCCGATATTGTTCTACAGGTATGTACAAAACTTGTTTTATTGATTGCATGTAATATTCTAATTTTCTGAGATTGTAGATTTGGGGTTTTCATGAGTTGTAAGCCATAATCACAATTATGACAAATCACGGCTTAAACTATCTTGCTTTGCATGTAATGAGTCTATCTCATATATTAGTTTCACCTTTTAAGTTGCATTAGTGAAATAAATTAACTTTTGCACGATATTCTAATTTTTCGAGTTTCACCTGTATGTATTTACAGACATATATATATATACATATAAATACATATGTACACACATATAGACAATTATATAAGTGCATTGGAGCCCTTTGCTGTTAAGTAGATTGAAAAACATGAAAAAACATATTTATGCAATATTCATATTTAATAATGGTTTTAACTATGTATTTACTGTGAATATTTCACCTTCCAATGTTCTGCACATAGCAGAATATGTTCTATGTATTTTTAAATAGATATTCCTATAAATACCTATACCTTTATATAATCATATACAGGGAGTGCAGAATTATTAGGCAAAAGAGTATTTTGACCACATCATCCTCTTTATGCATGTTGTCTTACTCCAAGCTGTATAGGCTCGAAATCCTACTACCAATTAAGCATATTAGGTGATGTGCATCTCTGTAATGAGAAGGGGTGTGGTCTAATGACATCAACACCCTATATCAGGTGTGCATAATTATTAGGCAACTTACTTTCCTTTGGCAAAATGGGTCAAAAGAAGGACTTGACAGGCTCAGAAAAGTCAAAAATAGTGAGATATCTTTCAGAGGGATGCAGCACTCTTAAAATTGCAAAGCTTCTGAAGCGTGATCATCGAACAATCAAGCGTTTCATTCAAAATAGTCAACAGGGTCGCAAAAAGCGTGTGGAAAAACCAAGGCGCAAAATAACTGCCCATGAACTGAGAAAAAATCAAGCGTGCAGGCTTCCAAGATGCCACTTCCACCAGTTTTGGCCATATTTCAGAGCTGCAACATCACTGGAGTGCCCAAAAGCACAAGGTGTGCAATACTCAGAGACATGGCCAATGTAAGAAAGGCTGAAAGACGACCATCACTGAACAAGACACACAAGCTAAACGTCAAGACTGGGCCAAGAAATACTCATGACTGATTTTTCTAAGGTTTTATGGACTGATGAAATGAGAGTGAGTCTTGATGGGCCAGATGGATGGGCCTGTGGCCTGCATTGGTAAAGGGCAGAGAGCTCCAGTCCCGACTCAGACGCCAGCAAGGTGGAGGTGGAGTACTGGTTTGGGCTGGTATCATCAAAGATGAGCTTGTGGGGCCTTTTTGGGTTGAGGATGGAGTCATAGCTCAACTCCCAGTCCTACTGCCAGTTTCTGGAAGACACCTTCTTCAAGGCAGTGGTACAGAAGAAGTCTGCTCCTTCAAGAAAAACATGATTTTCATGCAGGACAATGCTCCATCACACGCGGTCCAAGTACTCCACAGCGTGGCTGGCAAGAAAGGGTATAAAGAAGAAAATCTAATGGACATGGGCCTCCTTGTTCACCTGATCCTTAACCCCATTGAGAACCTGTGGTCCATCATCAAATGTGAGATTTACCAGGAGGGAAACAGTACACCTCTCTGAACAGTGTCTGGGAGGCTGTGGTTGCTGCTGCACGCAATGTTGACGGTGAACAGATCAAAACACTGACACGAATCCATGGATGGCAGGCTTTTGAGTGTCCTTGCAAAGAAAGGTGGCTATATTGGTCACTGATTTGTTTTTTGTTTTGTTTTTGAATGTCAGAAATGTAAATTTGTGGAATGTGAGATGTTATAATTGGTTTCACTGGTTAAAAATAAATAATTGAAATGGGTATATATTTGTTTTTGTTAAGTTGCCTAATAATTAGGCACATAATAGTCACCTGCACACACAAGATATCCCCTAAAATAGCTATAACTAAAAACAAACTAAAAACTACTTCCAAAACTATTCAGCTTTGATATTAATGAGTTTTTTGGGTTCATTGAGAACATGGTTGTTGTTCAATAATAAAATTAATCCTCAAAAATACAACTTGCCTAATAATTCTGCACTCCCTGTATAATATATAGATATATATTGTACCAAAATTACCATCAGATGCATGTAGAAATATGTATTTATGAATAAATAGAACATATTCTTCTATGTGAAGAACATTGGAATGTAAAATGTTCATTGTGCAATCGTGTTTGCCCACGAGTATTTGTTTTTGCTCCATTGACTTTTATGGAGGAACATATTTATCTCAGTTTGGCTTCTTAACACACGTCCAAGTTAGAGAGCGAACAAAAACAGTTTACTTTTAACTTGTAATACGAGCGCAACCCTACGCACGCAAAAAGTTACTTCTAGCACAGGTAAATAATGCTCCACTTATAATCTGGCCCCCAGTCAGGTCAGCACATCAGATAGTATGAGTAATTTCATACTAATGAGGCTCACAGTGAGTCAACTTTTCTGATAAAAATCTCAACATAGACCATCTTAGGGGTTTATATACTTACTAGTCCTAAAGCCCGTTCACACGGGCTGTGTTGTGTTATATCTAATCAATCTCTCGTCTCTCTCTCTCTCTCTCTCTTCTTTAAAGGACAGTGCAATCAAACATTTTTCTCCCCTTAAATGTGTTCCCAATGATCCATGTTCACCTGATGGAGTTTATTAAATTGTTGTATTTTAAATAGCTGATTTTACTTCTGGTATCCCTACCTGTACTGAAAATTTCTATACTTAAGTAATGGCTATAGAAAAAGCTGTGTAAACGTAGCCAGCAGGCAAAATTACACTCCCAGAGCGATAGTAATAAAATGTTAATTTTAAATTGTTCTCCTCTAAGGGCCCCGATGATCGAAAGTGCTAAAAAGCAGAGAACAATTCCAAAGGATCAGTCACTATGTTGAGCGAGCCTGTCAAACTATTCTAAGCTCCCGACATCCCGAAGTCTGCCTCCGTGAAGATAGGCCCCCGGTGCCAGGAGCCAAGATGAAATAAGCCCCGACGTTGAATAAAGAGGAGCCGGATTTTCAATCAGCGTGTACAACCTTTGGGGTTAGTTAAGGCTTTTTTAGGTTTGGGTTTATTATTTTAAGAATAGGCTTTTTATTTTAACTTTTATTTGTGTAGGATAGTTTTTTTTTAGGTAGATGTTATTATTTTGGGTGTGGGGGGGTTACTTGTATTGCAAAGGGGTGTTAGATTTTTTATTTTATTGTAACGTTAGAATTTTATTTTTTTGGCCATGTAATTTAGGGTTTAGTATAAGTGTAGTTATTGTTTGTGGTTTTGGAGGTGGCGTTTAGGCTTGAATCCCCTAACCACCCACCATGACCATATGGGGGTTGATTGAGGTGATGGGATTGAGTGTTAAGCATGCAGTAAGGCCTTGATCTCCTAAAAACCTACCATACCAGTATGGGGGGGGTTGATTAGGTTATTTATTGAAGTTAAGCATGCAGTAGGCCTTAATCTCCTAACCACCCCCCCATTATATATATTTTTTTTTTAAACTTTATTTATAAACAAGAATCCAAGACATACATGGCGAGTACAGTCACAATGATGCGGATATAACGGAAAGGGATCACTTGGCAGAATAAAACAGTTTTTGACAGAGCATATTGTATAAGGTAAAGAAGAATTGGAAATGCTCCATGCATGCCCCGAGATCAGCATTTTCCAATAAATAGCATTTTTTTGCAAACAAACAGAGAAGAAACTCAACAGCTGAAAACAGCTGAGAGAGAAAAAAGAAAAAAGAAAAAAAAATAGAAAGGAGGGAACCTATAAAGGAAGGAGAAAGGAGGGAAAAGATGAGAGGGAGACATACAACATTCATACTTACCCAGAGCGCCTCCAGGGTCCCCCCCTCCAACAGGCAGATCACTCATGGCCCATCTCAGGACAGACACCACCTGCCCCTGAGATTTTCATTGAGAACATACTGACTATTTCCCCCATTATATTTTTACATGACAGAGATGCAGTTATGTAGAACTGTAATTTTAATAATACTGTCTTTAATAACAAATAATAAACACAAAAAGCAACATTAATTACATTTTAATTTATATGCAAATATTTAAATGGGGTTGATTGGGTGATTAGGTTAGAGCAGCTTAGGAGTTAATAGTGCATTTATCTAAAATGTTGCATCTAGAAAAAAACATTTTAGGTTGTAATACAACTCTGTATTGTTTTATTACATATAATGTCTTTTTTTAACTGTTTAATGCCCTGGAAAGGTGGAACACATACCTCTGTTTACCAATAGAGCTGTAGGTAATTATGCTATCAGCCAGTAAATAATAAATCCCTACGTATTCTACAAACATTCACTCCTTTAGTACTAAATTAAATAATTGTAACATATCCTTTTTTTCAATCAAAATAGATATTACAAATGTTTAATTGCTGCTCTTTCATATACATGATAGAAAATAGTTTAATACTTCATGCACAGGGGTGAGTCAAGGATATGTGCCATCTGGGTGCAGAAAAAAAATTTTTTAGGAAAAGAGGAGAGAAAGGGGAGAAAGGAGATGTATAGGAGAGTGAGAAGAGAGGAGAAAAATAGAAACGATAGAAGAGAGATAGAGGAGAAAGAGGAAAGAGAGTGGAGAGAGAGAGAGGGGGGTAAAGGAGAGAGGAGAAAGGGGTGAGAGAAAGGGAAAAGAGGAATAAGATGAGAGACAGAGATGAGAAAAAGGAGAGAAAGAGGAGAGAGAGATGGTACAGGAGAGAGAGAAAGGGGGGAAGGGAGAGGAGAGAGAGGATAAAGGGAATAGAGAGAGAAGAGAAAGGTTTCGGGGAAAGAGAGAGAAAGAGAGAGATAGAAAGAGAGAGATAGAGAAGAAAAAGGGAGAAAAAGGAGAGGGAGAGAAAGGGGAGAGGGTGATAGAGGAGGGGGAGTGGGGGGAGAGAAAGAAAGAGAGGGAAAGAAAGGGGAAAAATCGAGGGGAAAAAGAGAAAGGAAAGATAGAGGGCAGAGAGAGGGAAGCGAGAGGAAAGAGAGAAAAAGAGAGGGAGCGAGATAGAGAGAAATAAAGGAAGAGAGAGATAAGGAACGCTAGAGAGTGAAAGAAAGAGACAGAGAGAGAGAAAGAGAGAGTGAAAGAGAGAGAAACAGAGAGAGAAAGAGAGGGAGAAAGAGAAGAAAGAGGAGAGAGAGAGAGCGGGGGGGGGGAACTTGTTTTTCTTTATTTTGCGGTATATAACAGTATAGAGCAGAGTATATAAGGCAGCTTCTAACATAACATCCATTTACGGTAACATCACACAATCCCCTAATAGATTGACACTCAACAACTAGGAATACTAATTGTACAAAGAGATACACTTAGGATTATTTAGAAAAGAATGCCACAAAAAAATATATATTTCTTTAACTCCAAATGTTCATATAGCTGTGAGATTACTCTAGTTGTTTTAAAATGTTCCATAACATTCATACTTTAATACTTTATTAGAGCAACTAGAAACAAACATTCACACAGAAGTTAGCCTAAGGGGTTCCAGCAGGAGAAGCTAGTTCTCTCCTTCTGTCCGCTTTTTTTAACTGCTTGCCTAGTTAATAACAGAATCTTCATCTACCTATATATTTGTTGATTCCTGGTGCCTACTATTTTACCTTAAAATATAACTACTTAAAAGTAAAATAGCCCTCGATTGTAAGGGCTTAGCTTATCCTGTTATTATTATGCTGGTGGCATCAGGTTTAATACATATAGCACTGTTTATTATATCAATCCAATTTAACTGGGTTTTAAGTGTTTTTAACTCTTCAGGCGTACTTCTGTGTGAATGTTGTTTCCGAGTTTGCTATAATAAAGTATTAACGTATGAATGTTATGGAACATTTTAAACAAATAGAGTATTCTCACAGCTATAGAACATTTGGAGTTGAAAGAAATATATATTTTTTTGTGGCATTCGTTTCTAAATAATCCTAAGTGTATCTCTTTGTACAATTAGTATTCCTAGTTTGGTTTAGTTCTGCTCTCTAAGAATCCAGCATTAGATGTGTACCACACTATTAGAAGTGACTACTAAGTTACTGGTATATTTTATACCCTCTCTGAGTTTTATATAATAAGGTACAATGATCCTACCACTGAATAACTCCAACCATCCCCCTCCACATTTTCAAGAGATTTGACACTCAAGTTTAAGTAAAACAACAACACAATATTGCACAAACACATGGCCGTACGTGTGCACATTATCTTTGAAAAAAAATAAACAGGTATAAGATAAGCAGAATTTTAAACAATGTTGCGTTCAAGGATTATCCATTGCTTATAAGTAACATAGCATTATATACACAGCACACACTGGTTGCGTTGATAAGCATCATCACTATCATATAGCAAGGTATAGCAATAATCTGAACCATATCATTCAATAAATAAATGGCACAGATAAAATGGTGTACACAATTAGGCACACTTACACTCTGGCCACCAGCCCTTTTTCTTCCATATCTAATGACGGCCTAGAGATGAGTCCTGTTCTGGTCTCCTGTCTCTCCAGCTTCTGTCCTCTCTGCAAAAGCCTGCACACTAGAGCGCGTCACTGTACAGGCATCTGCGCACACTTTTTTTTTAGAGGATTGGGTAATATGTGAGGACTAAAGTAACAGTGAGCCCCAGCCCAGCATATACATTTAAAATATATTGCGGCAGGGCCCGGACTGTGGCAGAGATGGCAGAACAGCAGCAGCCAGTTTCAAAAGTAAAATGTATTTACTACTTTGCCTGGCTGATGCAGCTGAAAGTCCTTTTATTGCTGCAGCCTAGGGGGTGTATCTATCAAGCACGAATGGAGCTTGGATCCCCGTTTTTCTTGGCGAGCCAGCAGGCTCGCCAGAAACAGCAGTTTATAAAGCAGCGGTCACAAAGGACCGCTGCTCCCATAACCTGTCCCCCTGCTCTGAGCAGGCGGACAGAGATCGCCGTAAATCAACCCATCGGAACGATCGGGTTGATTGACACCCCCCTGCTGGGCGGCCGATTGGCCGTGAGGTCTGCAGGGTGTGGCTTGCACCATCAGCTCTTGTGAGCTGCTGGTGCAATGCTGAATACGGAGAGAGGTATTGCTCTTCGCATTCAGCGAGGTTTTGAGCGTTCAGTCTGCAAGACCGTTGTTAAATAAGGGCCTAGGGAGAGCAGTATCACACATATCATGTTGTGCGCCTGTGACCGTCAATGCTCCTGGGTTTCTTTGAACCCTCACCACCTGCCCTTAGCAAAGCCCTATTCAAGCAGCTTATATTTGGCCAGCCCATTTAGGTGCTAATTTAGTGAAAAGAGAGATTTTGAATCTGGCACCCTTTTCTTTCTAGCTTCTCAAACTTGTAAAGGGGATTAATAATTTTGGCCACTTCACCCTAAGGAGCAGTCATATACCCTAGAATACTTTTTTTCAGCTACAGTTCTTGGGGAGCCATTGACCATAGTTGGTACGATTACCTTGCATGATACAGTTATATTTAAAAATCAGGCCTGTTAGATACCACCTAAAGATACTAACATGGGTTTGTTCAGTAATGGACCTACTCAACAGAGGGGCCTTGTGTAAAAAAGAATGTTGGCCCCCTCAAAGGTAACTCATAATAAGCAATAGAATAACATACACATGCTTCTCTATATAATGATTTGATATGTATATGTATATAATGAGCATGCGCTGGCACAAATAATCACCCCTTTAAATTGGAGCTTTCCAGCCCCAGCTGCTGCAGCCCACCGGGAAATCTCCTGGGTATCCTGGTAGGCCAATCCGGCCCTTTGTTGGGAAACCCTGTTCTTGAAGCATCAATGGGTTAAATAGCTAAACAGCTACACTTTATGTCAGGGAGAGTATGTTTGCTTAAAAAAAAAAGAAAAAAAAAAGAAAAAAAGAGGATTAGATTTAAGCCGTTCCTGACAAAACACTTCTACTCTGATATGCCTAAGAGCATATTTAATGAACTTAATAGAAGGAATTTGCAAAGCAATTTTTCTCTGGATGTCACAGAAATGTAAAATCACCCTTCTATAAAAGTAGATCATATCGTAAGTGAAATTTATGCAAAGATTTTTTTTCCAATCACCATCATGCAGTTGCAGCCTACAAAATATGTATCATTTTGTAAGAGTGACTTTTTTTTTTTTTACAGTACTTAAAGTTCTCTTCAGTTAAAAACATGTTTTGCAGAGAGTGTTGTGAACACTGAATTTTGTGTGGAAGGTCATCGCCTTCATGGGTGGAGAAGTCAAAAGAAAAAAAAGTGAGTTTACCAGCCATAATTGGGAATATATTGAAATGACTACAGAATTCTAAATCAACATAATTTAGTGGTTTTACATTTTTTGCTTAGAAACCTGACAGTGAGAAAAAAAAAAAAACAAATATCAAAGGGCCATAGGTATTTGACAAATCAAAGTCAATTTTAGGGCGATAATAGGAGCGGGGAAATAATATGGCATGTGGTTATTTCTATTTCTCTGTCAGTGTGGGTTTTTTTTTTTTTTTTTAAATGCGCAGCCTCATGTGATTTGCTCTCAGATATTAAGTATAACTGGTTGAAAAGGGGGGGTAATGCAAAACACAAAGAGCCAGATACTAAGTGGAGCAGTAGGTTTGCGCTCGCTTTCGAGCATTTAAAAGCTGCTAGAAATAGTTTTTTTGTGCTCAGGAGATTCACGCTCGTATTACAAGGTTGAAAGTAAAAAGTTTTGCTTTCTCGTTTGTAATGTTGCGGTAACAAAAAGACTTTGAGTAGTTGCGGATGCAAAATCGCATTCCCCCATAGACTTCAATGGAGCCCAAAAAAGTTGGAAAAAAAACCTAACACCCACAACTCGTACAAACACAAGCACGGTTATTTAAAAGTTCAACATACGAAAAATATTATTGCATATTTATTAATCAATGTTCTGCACATAGCAGAATATGGTTTTATTTATTCGTGAAAGAGGACATTGTAAATATATATCTAATGGTTCTTTTAGTTTTATATATATATAGATATATAAATATATAATGATATTTATATATATATAGATAGAGAGAGAGAGAGAGAGAGAGGAGAGAGAAGAAAATAAGCTTGTGTAGTTCATTAATAAAGTCTAGACAGGCCAGAAGGCTTGTTTTTTCCCACAGAAAACCTCTGAAAGTACATTGTTTTCCGATGCAGCAAAGGATTCTGGGTAAGATATGCAAATTAGGTTCACAATGACACACCTTTTTACTTCAAGTCTGGGGGGGGGGGGCTTTTCAGCAGATTCCCTTTACGCCCAAAGTAGCGCTGTTCACACAGCTTATAAACTTAGCTAGGGTTAGTGCAGTGATTCATAACCATCCCAGGACAGACTGTTTCATGGTTTTTGCCACTCATCAGCTGGGAGAAGGTTTGAATCACTGCTGGGTGAAGTTGATTTTGGGGCAAAATACAAAGTGATTCAAACCTTCTCCGAGCTGTAGTGTGCGTAGTGGAGATACAGATATGTATAGGAATATTTATTGAAAAGTACATAGAACATATTCTGCTTTGTGCAGAACATTGGAATGTATAAATATATGAAATATGAATATTGCATAAATATTCATGTTCATGTTTTCACTTGACTGCAAAGGGCTCCAATGCACTTATATATATAAACATGTGTATGTATGTGTTTATTTGTGTATATATGTCTGTTAAATACTTAAATACACACGCAAATACATATGTACATTGTACACATACAGTATATATATATATATATATATATACATATATATACATACATATATATATATATATATATATATATATATATATATATATATATGAATTTATAAAACATATTTTATGAATTTGTATTTATCTCTATGTTAAAAACCTTTGCAGTCCTTTTTTCCCTACCACCTGAGACATATCTTTGAGCCCTTAGAACTTTAATATTTTGTTTTAATAATTTTTATTAGATAGTGTTATTATGAGTGTAACTCTACTTCTAAATGTATAAGACAGTTCTTCTATAACACTGGTTTTAAAACCTGTCCTCAGATGAGAGCAGGTAAAATAAACATGTTTACTAATCAGCTGATTATTTCACCAGTACACAGATCAGATATCCTCAAAATCTGGCCTGTTAGGGAGGTCTGAGAAGGGAGGGGGCGCCTGCAGTCATTGACCAATGTTACTAAATAATTGCTGTAAAAAAATGCTGCTTTTATAATACCTATTAGTAATCCTCTGACACATACTTATGATAAATAAGCCTATACTTCAATTAAACACAAACAAGAAACAATGTAATATGAAATATTGCTGAGGACATTTTTTTTTTTGAGCAGCAAAAAAACTTTCTTATTCAGGTTTTCACTATTCTCTGACCCCTTACTATAATGTCTGAGAGACGTTAGAAAACTATGGGGATAAAACATTTACTGCTAGATTACGAGTTGTGCTGCTTTTTTACGCCAGCTGCTATTACGAGTGTTGAAGGTTTAGGGTCACCGCACACTTCTTTGGCCTTACCGCAAAACAACTTACGTAAACTTTGTAAAGTCTTTTATCTATGGGACTTCCATAGCGCTGATATTACGAGTCTGTCCTGGGAGGCCAAAAGGTGAGCGGTACACCCTCTACCTCCAAGATCCGTAACGCATTTAAAAGTCAGTAGTTATGAGTTTTATGGTACAACGCCGTAACATAAAACTCATAACTAAAGTGCTAAAAAGTACACTAACACCAATAAACTACCTATTAAGCCCTAAACCGAGGCCCTCCCGCATCGCAAACACTATAATAACATTTTTAACCCCTAATCTGCTGCTCCGGACACCGCCGCCACCTACATTGTATTTATGAACCCCTAATCTGCTGCCCCCAACATCACCGACACCTACATTATATTTATTAACCCCTAATCTGCTGCCCCCAATGTCTCTGCAACCTACCTACACATATTAACCCCTAATCTGCCGCCCCCAACATTGCCGCCACTATAATAAACATATTAACCCCTAAACCGCCGCACTCCCGCCTCGCAAACATTAGTCAAATATTATTAACCCCTAATCTGCCGTCCCTAACATCGCCTCCACCTACCTACATTTATTAACCCCTAATCTGCCACGCCCAATGTCGCCGCCACTATACTAAATGTATTAACCCCTAAGTCTAACCCTAACACCCCCTAACTTAAATATAATTAAAATAAATCTAAATAAAATTTCTATCATTTAACTACATTATTCCTATTTAAAACTAAATACTTACCTTTAAAATAAACCCTAAGCTAGCTAAAATATAACTAATAGTTATATTGAATCTATCTTAGGGTTTATTTTTATTTCACAGGCAAGTTTGTATTTATTTTAACTAGGTAGAATAGTTATTAAATAGTTATTAACTATTTAATAGCTACCTAGCTAAAATAAATACAAATTTACCTGTAAAATAAAACCTAACGTAAGTTACAATAACACCTAACACTACACTATAATTAAATAAATTAACTACATTAATAACAATTAAATCAATTAAATTAATCTAGCTAAAGTACAAAAAACCCCCAATTAATTACAGAAGATAATAAACAAATTACAAGATATTTAAACTAATTACACCTAATCTAATAGCCCTATCAAAATAAAAAAGCCCCCCAATAATAAAAAAACCCTAGCCTAAACTAAACTACCAATAGCCCTTAAAAGGGCCTTTTGCGGGGCATTGCCCCAAAGTAATCAGCTCTTTTACCTAAAAAAAAAAATACAAACAACCCCTCCAACAGTAAAACCCACCACCCACACAACCAACCCCCCAAATAAAATGCTAATCTAATAGCCCTATCAAAATAAAAAAGCCCCCCAATAATAAAAAAAACCCTAGCCTAAACTAAACTAAACTACCAATAGCCCTTAAAAGGGCCTTTTGCGGGGCATTGCCCCAAAGTAATCAGCTCTTTTACCTAAAAAAATAAATACAAACAACCCCTCCAACAGTAAAACCCACCACCCACACAACCAACCCCCCAAATAAAATGCTATCTAAAAAAACATAAGCTCCCCATTGCCCTGAAAAGGGCATTTGGATGGGCATTGCCCTTAAAAGGGCAGTTAGCTCTTTTGCTCAGAGAGATAGGAGTGCTTCCTGCAGGCTCCAAAACTCATAACTTGCAACACTTATACAGTGATTGCATGGTCAGAAATGAATCTATATATGGTCAAATCAAAGAAAATAAGATAAACATAGCCAGGAGGATGTTCAGTGGGGTACAGTTACAGTTGTGAACATGCAGTTCTTTATGGCTAATATTTACTATGTATTATTAAAAAAACAACAATATTTATGCTTTCTTGATTCTTTTTTAATCCCTTACCTGACCAAGAGAATGGAGAAACTACTAAAACAGGACCGCGAAAGCAGGGTAAGAGAAGTAAAAATTGGTTCTGCCTTCAACTGTACAAAATAACCAGGGCAGGTCTCATGGACTCTCACCATCATAAAAGAAATTAATTTTTATATAATTTTTTTTCTTTCTTAAGATGGTGTAGGATCATGTGGGATCCTATATCAAAGCTGTGAAGTCCACAAGACCACCATGAAATAGGGTGGGAAAAGATTAATGCAGGTATGGCACTAAACAGGCACAACAATTGTAATTAATATATATTTTTTATATGTATATGTTTTTTAGATATATGTTTTAGATATATTTATGTATTGTCACACCCCATTATATTACATTTTATATACTATCATGTCTATGATGTTGATGGTGTGTGGGTTTCCAACCACCAGGAGAATTATATAGGCTATCCTATTGTAGGTTGTTCTATTTTATATCATAGTTTTTGGGGGCACTCCAGTCGATCGCTATATGGGTCAGTCTGGAGGTGTAGGTGTATCACCAGGAGCATCCTGTCGGCTAATTTATTCATTTTGAATATTGCCTTATATAATTACCTACAAGATCAATTGGTCTAACATTATTAAATACACATTTCTTATGCATGTAAATAGTATTCTAATAACGTCAATTTACACATGTAGAGGCCGGAGCATTTAACGCTCATACTATTGGCTCCCGACTTACCAATGGAAGCTCCGTACAAGTGTTACACCTCCACGCATGCGCAGTCCCTTTTAGCAGACGCCGAGAACTCGGCAATATGAGTTCGTGGTAATGATTGTTATGTAGATTGCACCTGAGGAAACGGTCAGGAGAGACCGAGAAACGTTGTGCTTTTGTGCTTTTTAATAAAGTCTTTTTAACTTTTTATAAGACTTATTTGCCACAAACTTTTTATTACATTTCCATTTGATAATTGGTATCCCGAGTATTGCAGTATATGTGTTCAGAGGACAACGGACCAGAACGAGAAATACTGCCTACGGGAAAGCCTGCTGTGGACGCCAGACGCTGGTGTATTTCTAAGCCCCAGAGGTTCGCCGGTCTCCATACGGTGAAGATAGCCAGGAGAGTGCGAGTGGGAGTTAGCTGGACGACTCCTAAGAGTCCAGGAGGCGGTTGTGACACTTCTCAATTGTCCTTTATCTTGTAAGTACGGTCTTACTTGTTATTTTTGGCGTGTTATATACATCTGATTCTGCACTATGGTGGCGCCTTCTTTTATATCATCCATATCTGCAGATTTCATTATCTTGGGACACCAGCAAGATTCCTGAAGAAGCAACTTGCCACCAGATCATTGTTATAGGACTTTGATTTTGGACTTTAAGAACTGGTCCTGATATCTAGTCATCACAACACCCTTTTACTCAGTGGTGTGGTTTGTGTTTATTTACTTTTTCTTGTCTTTTATTTATGCTGACTGTTTTTTTGTGTGTTGATATCATATCTTTTTCACATTGGCTTATATCACAAGTACGTTTGGTTTTGTTGGCAAAAGTATACATTACTAGTACAAGCGTTATCATCTAGCTTTAATTTGCATAATTTATACATCTTGACAGTTACCGCCATATTAGTTTGTATGGCTATTAAGGTCATTTATTATTGATATCTGACTCGAGCATTATTCACCGTCATTAGAGGATAATTATCACACATTTTTTACACGTTTTGGCGCACTGATTTTTTTTTTGTTAGGTTAGAAACAGGCACATAACCTGCACATTTATCGAGTCAAAAGCTGTCTCAGGAAGAGGCAAACGTAAAAATGGTAGTACTTAGTAAAAGTATGTAAAGAATACCAAGTGCTGCGTACAAATTTGCTAAATGGAAGCGTTCATTCCTGAAAGACGCAAAAGGTGATAACTGCCCTAGGTAGAGTGGAGCATTAATTCCTTGCGGGGAGACTTTTCCACTACCAATAGGCTTTGCGAAGTAAAGCCTTAAATCAAGTGAGCTTAACTAATTGCTGGTAGCTTTTAGTAGCCTCCAGATAAAATTTCAAGGTTTTGGAACAACATCGTTAGTTGTGAAGAAGCCTCTCCTTTGAATTTTTAGATTTTCAAAATCGCCTTTTCTGATGTAAAATCAAGTAAGGAGAATAACAGGTTTAGAGTAAAGAGTACATACACTTTCCTGGTTGAGAAAATGGGAAAAAAAAGAGAAGAGAACCTTCTGGGATAGCAGTGCCGCAAAAGGTTAAGCTTGAAACACTTTAGAACCAGTTTAAGGTTCCATGGAGGAGAACATGGTCAGAAAATATTAAAAAGGTTGAAATTGTGGGGGCCGGAGCCAACAACCGATGAATACAGACGTGTTTCTGTGGAGCTCTTGCTATATTGGATGAACTAAAACATTAATATAAGCCTTTACAAATATGATTATTATCCCAGAAAGATCTTATTGAACACATTTAACCTATTGAGGGACATGCGATGCCGTACTTCCGAGGGATATGCAGTTGTTATACACTTTTAATAACACCATGTGGTAAGATCTGCCATTCTGCCTATAGACCAGGGCCACTATGCTCCTTTTTAGCTAAGACGCTTTGCTACAACACTGTCTTCCTCGCATATAACTTGAGAAGCTCTGGATCTATACCCTACTCTAAAAGAAATATCTACCGGAACCGATCTAATCAAGGGCAAGCAGGAGACATATGGTATCGGCGATATGGAAGCGATAGAGGCCTGGGAGCAGCGCACGCAGCAACCTATATACGGGCACTTCCAGAGCGTTAAAGTACACATTACATATATCTTGTCCTCCATGTTATACCCACCGGGCTATGAAGCCGATAATGTATACACCAGTCACGGTGCTGACACTACCACCAGACCTGCACTCGCATCTATAGAGAGCCAGAGCACTCCCTCGCACAGGTCCGAGATATATAGCCCGCACTACCGACTCCAACAACAGCTGGATGCAAGCTCGCTGGTGGCGGGAGAAAGAGAAGCGGATAGAACAGCAGAGGCAGTCCTAAATTCTGACTTCTCACTTATTCAGGAGGTCACATCACTGGGAGTGTGCTACAAGACCCTCTTTGCCTAGTTCAGCAGCAAGAAAACTATGCAGAGCTTGGGATCTATCAGAAGGAGATTAGGCAACCTTCCCGCTCTGCTGTTGCTGAGGGAGAAAACGAATGACGGATCCAAGAATATGTCCCCAAGAGCACCTCAGATCCCTAAATACAATTTGGACTGTTTCCAACCTGTGATTTTTGGTCACACTGGACTTTGACAGCTCGCTGTGCAGCATAACTAACAGTTCGAAGCAAGAGTTGGGGAAGAAAAAGAACCTCTGTGGTGTTGGTTAAAAAGAGGTCACAACATTTTTTTTTCATGTGCCAATACAATTGCCTAAATTCCTGATATGGCTCATAACTTGCCTCATAAAGTGCCCTCTGTATTATAGTTTTGGAGTTTTTTTTTGCAATAGTTCTAAAAATTTGTTCCAGTTATTGCCCTTTTTTCATATGACTATTGCTGGGGACACTGTATATTGAAACGATAGCCATCTTTATATCCCTACATAGTAGTGGCCCCATGAACGATACAAATACATATATACTTGTTGTGAATTAATGGGCATTGTTGTCCCACATGGTAGCTTATTTCCTCTATAGCAGAGCTTTCCAAACTTTTCATGTTGGTGACACACTTTTTAGCCCCTACGATAATTTTGCGACACAGTAATTCAGTTGTACTAAGGCAAACAGGAGGTTAAACTAACTTGTTTTAAGAGATACGGACACATACATAAATTATATAATAACAGAATGTATTTACAAGTAACAGTAAGGTATGTGCAAGAATGTAAAAAAAAGTTTATATCCTCAATAGCTACTTACTATTTTAATGGGATGTATGAGGTTGATGGATGAACATAGTTTCTGAATATTTTTGTGGAATATTAGATAAAGACAGTCGCATTTCATCATCAAGCAGTTTTAAGCTTCCTATCCATATATCAAGAGCAGGAGCAGCAATGCATTACTGGAGCTAGCTGCAAAAAAAAAAAAAAGAAGAAAAACACTTTGACTCCTGACTTCCACTCAGCGTTTTAAACTGCCGCCCTCAGCTCTGTGAGTCTGACTGACTACTGTCTACACTGCAAACGCACTGCTGTCCACTCACTGACTACACAAGCAGTCAAAAGCCGTCTGAGGAGACTGCACGTGCAGCCAGAGCCAATGTGCCACCAATGGAAATAGTTTCAGTTCCCACTGAGCTGTGCCAATAGGTTAAGATGATCTGTGACCCACTAGGTATCAATCACGTGTCAACCATGTGATATGCATAGCAGGCATGCGGAAAGCTGGGAAACCAAAAAACAATTAAAAATAAAAAAAAAATGTGTGCTGAAGCAAGGACACACCTACATACTCGCCGCCGACACACTAATGTGTCACGACACACAGTTTTGGAAGCACTGCTCTATAGTATATTCTAAAATTGTTGTTAAAATATAGTGCTAAAAAAACTACTATCTCCTATGTTCTTTACTCTCCGATGAGTCACTATCCTGTTGTGGAGCTACTACAATGCAGTAATTATTTTTTGTGTTAATTAACTAACTAGCCACTTGTAAAATGTCGCTCTATCTGACAGTATACACTAGGGCATAATATATGGTTACACTACTATATTCAATTGTACAGTATCTGTTTTTGTTGTCTAAATGCTGTGTTATTATTATTCTATATGTTATCTGCTATCATTATCCCCCTAAATATTTATATACATGATAGTAATATATCAGATATGGGTTTATTGAAGGGGGATCTGAATAATAGTTATCCTAATCAGCTAGACGCCCTGAGCTGTCGTATTTGCATAGGCATATTATAAGAATTAGAATAGCAAGCTAACACTCACTATCCTGGTTTTATATACAGTATATACTACTGTATTCAGTTGTATTGGTACCTGTTTCTGTTGTTTAAATGATATGTTATTATAATTCTACATGTTATCTATTATTACTATTTCCCCTAACTATTTCTATACATGGTAGTAATATATCAGATATAGCTTATTGAAGAGATCTGATAACTGTTACCCTAATTAGCTAGATGACCTGACTGTCCGTATCTGCATAGACACATTATGAGAATTAGAACATGCAAGCTAACACTCACTATCCTAAAGGTTAAAGGTTAATATGCATTGGAAATAGCATCCTATAGCACCTCAATCTCTATATATTTTTACTTTTTATTTACTATAATATCCCCAGGTTTCTGATTTATAGGGCTACCAGCTCCCATAACATTTCTCCACTGACTGTACTCCCCTCACCCGTTTCCCGCTCTACATTCTGTGAGCGGGGTCATATCCACCATCCCTTAACCGTCTCTGTCCAGTTGTGACAATATCCCTGAGGGGAGATACTGCATAAATGTTCCAATAGTGAAACTTAGATCTCATCCTAACTAGACTGAGCTATACCTGCTCTTTCTTGATACTCACTACAAATAACACTTAACTCCCGTATAGCTTAGTGCTGCACGCCACGCATTATGTTATATAATAACTAAATAACCTAGTCAATTAACATTTCTATGGTCTTCCGCCCCCCCATTGTAGTTGAACATTGCTATTTACATTTGCTGTTCTAATTATTTTCATCATATAACTTAAGTACTTAATATTATTGTTACATAGAAAAAATTATTTGTATAGCGGTGCTTACCCACTGATATTCCCCCAACTTCCCCCCTTGCTCTTTATTCTGCTCTTGGTATCAAGACCCTTTAATAATAAGAAACATTCAATTCTATACAAACTAGTTATTTAGTTTCTCAAGAAGTTCATAATAAATTGGGTCTGTCTAGTAGCTACAGTGCTCCTTCAGAGCGTCTTTTACCACAATGGCCTGGAATAATAGCTACTCCCATTAGGATATAAAAAACATTAAAGGAGGTTTTCAGATGTATTTTGGCATTTATTATATGTTTTCGTTTCCTGTCATATTGTTGTTGAGACAATCATTGCTATGTTTTGTAATATGTATATGTCATATTTTTATGTTATAAAAAACCCTCAATAAAAAAAAAAAAAAAAAAAAGTTAAAATTTGACTTTTAAGGAAACTAGCAAATACACATTTTTCCAGAACAGCCTCAATGAATTGTTCGAAAATAATTCCAATGGTAATGCTTAGGACTCACAACCAGTAAGTGAGTGTCCTTCAACCCATTGTGATAAATGTGCCTGGCACCAGGCTTCATGCTTAAATTAAAGTGTCAATCACTTGATCAAAGAAACCTCTTTGAGACAAGATTTGGTGTTTAATCGCCATGCTGTAAAATTTATAGATTTGAAAGAAGCTCCTTCCTGAGTAGAAGATGCCAAGGTGGGCCTTTGGATTAGTTTTGCCTATCAAGTCCTACAAGGCCATACCAGAGCAATCAATATTACAGATGTTCCTTCTAGTTTATTTCTGACTATCATTTCAGGTAGCAACACAAAAGGAGGTAAAAATGTAAATCAGATTGAACAACAAGGGAATCACTAAAGCCATCTATGAGTGCCTCCTATGGATCCTGAAATCTCATTCAATAATGAAGTTGCTTGTGATTCAAGCAAAAGGCAATGAGATCTATGTCTGACTTGCTCTAATGACTCAGGGGCCATTCCCCAGGGTGAAGGTATGGATAACTGAGAAAGTCTTGATTCCCAGCTGGTGTATGTGGTAATCGGCACCTATTTTGGATAGAAAAAGGGGACCCCTGAATTGGTGAGTCTTCCACCATGTCTGATACTGCTTCGTTTTGAAGTCTAGGGAGATCTTCTGAGACAGGTCTTTGTAATTTATGTTCCCCTGCTGAAGTAAGAGAAGTGAGTTGGAGAAGAGCATACACCTTCAGCAACTTGAGTCTGCATTGGTCTATGAGAGACAGTTTATATTGATATTGAGTCTATTATAATAAATAATAAAACACTGGTCTGGGAAATTAAAGATGTCTTTTGGAGGTTGATTCTCTGTGAATATGAAGCAACTGAAGAACTTTGCTAACATCTTCCTTTGTCATTCAGAGAGAGGGAGTCCGAACATGAATTGTATATAGATATAGAGCTACCACAGAGCAGTTGTCAGACCAAAGGGAAATTAAACAAACTGATAATGCCTGTTTAAGAACAAAAATCTGAAAAACTGTGAATAGGGACATGCAAATACATATTTTTTAAGTCCTTGGTAAACATAAATTGATCCTCCTGCACTAAAGAATGTATGGTGCGAATTATCTCCATTTTGAAAGTCAGAACTTTCAGAAATTTGTTTAAAGTTTTGAGAAGCCTAATAGGCCTGAAAATGCCTTCTATCTTTGAAACAGTGAAAATGTTGAAATAGAACCTTTGATCCTATGTCTCTAATGAGACCAGAGTAATAACTCCCATAGGTTATTGATCTGTTCTTTGGCCTTTAAAAGATTTTTTTGCTATATGAGGCAGGAGAGGAGGAAGAGACCTAAACCCTTTGTGGTACCCCTTGGAAATTATGTTCAGTACCCAAGGATCCTGGACCGCAAGCTTCCTGAAAAAGGTTACATTTTCTCCCATTAGAACTTTTTCTGAGTTGGGGGCCGTACCCTTATGCAGATTTGGAGAAAGGGTAAGGCTTTTTCAAGTGCTTGGGGGAACTAGTCTGCCTTGAAGACTTGAATTTGCATGATTTTGTTAAACTGTGGAGAAGGATCTTAGAGTCTTAGACTGATGAAAGGAGCAATAATGTCTAGCAGACTTAAGCCTCTGCCCTTAGCTTTTTTGTCTTGCAGTATAAAAGCTCCCCTACCTCCAGTGACTTCTGCAATAATAGCATCAAGCCCAGGTCCAAACAAAATATTTTCCTGGAAAGGAAGGGAAAGAAGTTGGCTTTTAGAGACCATGACTTGAGCCATAACAGTACTTCTTGCATTAATGTGAGTCATTCTAAACAGCTGCATCACAAACAAAACTGTTTGCAGTCTTGACCAACTTCATGCAATCCTTTCTTCAAAAGAAGCTTCCAGAGAAATAAGGTCAGAAATGCTGTGCAGTGTCTGCAGCATCTCAAGCATCTCAAGCTACACTGACAGCTTGCCAACTAAAAGGATTGCCTGTGAAGGCTTTCAAACTTTCTGTCTATGGGATTCTTTAAAAAGGTGCTGTCCTCTAAAGGAATAGTAGTCCACTTAGCTAGAGTGGAGATCCACTTTGGAAATTTTCCCCACACCTTCAAATTTTATGAACATGTTCTTGAACTTGGCGTTGGGAACAAAAGGAACACTTGGTTTGTTATATTCCTTAGTAATTAGATCAGAAACAGAATCAGGTACAGGAAAGGATGATGGCTTTTTAGGCACTGCCTTAAAGAATTGATCAATCTTCTTAACAAAATGTTTGCCTGTAGTTGCAGGATCTTCAACCACCAAGGCTAATAAGGCATCCTACAAAAAGAGTGTGTATATGCTCCAACCTGAAATTTAAGGAAACTTATTCTGCAATTTCATTAGCAGGGAGGTCCTGGGTTTCTGAAAAATCATGCTCAGAGAGGAGATTTCTGATTCCACTGTAATACTGATGTGTGCAGGGGATGTAGATAGGTTGCTACTGAGGGATGTCCCTGATTAGCCTAAGCCCTGTGAAAGATGTCCTTCTGCCCCTTGCAAGCATCTGTGTTTAACTGCTGGAGGTATGACAGCCATTAGTTATGACATTGCTGAGTGGATATATTCTTTTAATTTAGGAGACAAGTCAGAAGATCTGTCCTGGGGATAACCCTCATAGGTTGTAAATCTCTGAGCGCTACACTGTAAAGGCATGACGCTATCTAGAATGAGACATAGATTCAGCGTATAAATGGCATAAATGAGTGGGAGGACATACCAACAAAGAAAACACTGTTGGGAAGCGGTTAAATTAAGGGTCAGCATTATGTCCAGAGATGTGAGCTATATCGATTTGCTTCATAGTATATAGTATTTAGGTAAGGATATGCAAGTATCCACAGGTAAATATCAGCACACAAAGGGGTAGATTTATGAAGCAGCGTATGCTGCTGTTTCCGCGAGAGCCTTCTGGCTTGCTGGAAACATAAGTTAAGAAGCAGCGGTTGTAAGACCGCTGCTCTTAATCTCATCCGCCACCTTTGAGGTGACGGACTGCAATCATCCCGATTGGATACGATCAGGATGATTGTGCAGTGGGCGGCATTGCACAAGCATTTCATCAGAAATGCTTGTGCAATGTTAAATGCCGACAGCGTATGCTGTTGGCATTTAGCGATGTCAGGTGGACATGATCCGCTATAGCGGATCATGTCCACCCGACATTTAATAAATCTTCCCCATAGGGTTAACATAAATAATGGCACAACATAAAACTGAAGAACTTAGAAGGTATTCATAAAAAAATAAACATTATCTCTTTAAATTAAAAAAAGTACTTTAAATGCTAGAAAAATTTGTTTGCAATTAATAAGGGTTAAAGTTAAATACATTTAGCCATGCTCTGAAAGTAAAAGTGAAAGAGTGCTTACCACTCATAATGTCAATGAGAAATTCTGCTGCATGTCAGCCAGATGGCCACTGGTCAATGAGGAGAAGGTAGTAGAAGGCACACTATTTTAGCACCAAAACATTAGCACCTGAGGTCCCAAGGGCAGAAATAGCAATAAGAGTAAAATGTTTCTTGCAAAAGGGCTAAATATCCTCCTGATTGTCAAAGAGACTGCTGCCGACAAGCAGCAGCACACTGTAGACCAAGGGATTGGCAGACATGCCAACATTTCACCAGGAAGCTGGTGGTATCTCCGCACATGGAGAAGATAATCACAGCCTAGCTGAACTCCTATCTACCCCTCTGCCCCCTTTGTAGGTTCTCTGAGGAGGAAATGGGTATCAAATCGGTAAGAGAAACCCTATAAGAAATGTGAAAATCAGTGCTTCAGAATTCATCTTACTCCTTGCTGGAGGCAAAAAATTGACTGAGGGAATATTGTAAAGTGGGAGGGATTAAGAGCTGAGCTATGTTGGGTATTTTTGCCTCCTCCTGGTGGACTGCGGTTTAATCCTACATTTGATATCTCGTGGACTCTCACCATGTTTTGAAAATAGTTACTTTAAAGCTAAATTTGCACAATTTTGCCAGATTTGTGCTAAGCAACATGTGCACATGTGTGTAAGCCCAAAAACCTCCCTGATTACAAAACTATACACAAACTAGCTATGCCTTTGCATTCATGGTTACAATAAAATAAAACAAAAAGAATAGACTGTGATTTGGTATAATTTTACCTTGCAGGCAGCAGCTATTTTGGAAGAAGGCGGCCATCACTGTGTCCCACTCTTTGTTGCTCATTTATGTCTCCAACGTTTTGTAAACAATAAATTACAGAGAAGTATCCAGAAATCTGCTTGCAATGGTCCAAGTATATTTTCTCAACTACGTGTATTCCTGTGTATTTTTTTTATAACTAATGCTCCCCACAACTGGTGCTGAAAGCCGTCTGTAATATCACGTCAGTCATGTAGGATGAAAGCCTCTTTCTTAGGCCCCTTGTTAATAGATTACATTTATATTTTCTAGGCTGGATTAAAATTTAATGAGGTAAAAATGGTAAATTTCCTCTCTATTTATGAAGTTTTATGTAGACTGTACAGAAATACATTGCTAGAGAAACAAAATCATCTAATTTGCATTCAGTTTCCACATCAAATCTGTGAGGTTTTTTTTTAAGATTGAATGAGAGAGATGGGGAAAAAATTATACAAAGTAATGACTAGCAGGAAGGTTTGAAGAGTAAGTAATGAGGGAAGCAATGCAGAAAGAAATGAAATGGAAGAGAGAAAGAAAGATATATAATACATGAATGTACGAGGAAAACACTAGGGAAGGTGAAGCAGGGGGAAAGAAACAGGAAATACAATATATAAATTATCAGTGAATGTTGTTACACCACAGAAGCTGGCGTGTCCTACTGAATGTGAACAATAAAGTTCTAAATATATTTTAGTTTTACAATATTATATGCACTTTATAAGTATTAACTTTATATATTATACTGCAGAAATAAAGCAGAAAAACATCCAGCCCTGGCCGGTTGATTAAGTTAATTATTTTCTAAACATTTCTTTTTGTAGCAACTTTGGCAAGCCTCAAAAAGGCACACTAAGGCCCAGGATTCCTGAGAAGCACACACTGATTGCTAACCACCTATGCAGACAAAACACCTCTTGATTGTGGACATGTTTTAATCATTATGTCTTTTGCAACAGGATTAATAAATACCAGCACAACTTTCACAAACAATTTCAACTTACAGTGGATTCTTGGTGAACTTTGTATGAGATGAACAAAGTGCAATTAATGTTGGCATCACAGTCCACCTCACTTGCGAGGCTTCCCTTACCTCATATAACGTTTGAACACCAACTGCAGGGGTAAATGTATTCAGTATAAATGACCCAATACACCGGTATGTATGTATTTATTATTATTACTGACTGCAATTCCCATGCACCCCACCTCAATAAAACTTAATAGCAGTATGGTTTATTACAGTTTAAGGGTAACTGTGTCAAAGCAGTAAAATGCTGTCTGAATAGATATAAGAAAAACATTCAGTTCCAAAAATATGTTGTCTGAAAAAATATTTTCTCGGGTATTCTCTTTCCCAAATGACAATCAGCAGACTTTCCATCTGGATGTATATGTAAGATGCAGAATACAGGTGGCCCTCGGTTTACAACGGTTCAATTTGCACCGTTTCAGAATAACAACCTTTTTTTCAGTCATGTGACTGCTATTGAAAAATATTGAGAAGCAGTGCATTGATTAAAATAGCCAGTAGGTGGAGCTGTCCGCTTGTGTTGCAGCAAAGCCAAGCTAGCTGAAATTAATCAGTTTAACCAGACCTGAGCTATCGAGCAAAGGAACATGATCTTCCTGTCTCTAAATCAGTCCAGATTGGAATGCATAGAAAGAACTGTTTGCGGAAAAATGCAAGTAAATCTGTGTTGTGTGATTATTTTATTAGGTTTATAATGATATTTAGCAAATGTTTTTGTTCATTTAACTTAGTTTAATTATATATTCTGTGTTGTGTGATTATTTTATTAGGTTTATAATGCTGTTTAGCATTTAAAAGCTTTAAAAAAATGTATTAGGTCTTACTTATGACAATTTTGAGAGGGGCCTGGAACCTAACTCCCTCACTTCCCATTGACTTACATTATAAACTGGGTTTCAATTTACAACGGTTTTCATTTACAACCATTCCTTCTGGAACCTAACCCCGACGTAAACTGAGGGCTACCTGTACACCTGTTGAGTAAAGTAAAAAAATATTTTACTTTACAGCATTGTCTGCTTTATAACTGTAGTTTTTTTTTTTTTTAAATAATTACCCATAAAAACGTGCCCCTCTTTGGGATAAGTTTAAAGAGTCAAAAAATAATACATTTATTTTCAGCAATATACAGATAAAATGAAGGAAGTCATTCAGAAAAGCTCTTATGCGCAGTATAATAAGATAGATCTCACACAGTTTCAAGAGCCACCATCCAAGAGAAAACTGACAAAAAATTGTCCACAATGTGTCATCACCCCATATTATTAGAATTCCACAGCAATGATTACATGAAAAGTAGTGCTATTATTATTATAATGATCGTTATATAAGGATAATCCAGCTATCCTCAAGAGGTGCGCTGCTAAGTATAGGTTCCGTTCCGGTGGGCTTGGTGCAAAGGCTGCACTCTCCAGACGAACTCCCAGAGGAATCCTAGATGTACAAAAAAGATAGAAAGAGAGGCGCCAGACCCATAAAGCAGTATCGTTTGGATGTGAGGATAAATAATAAGCACAAATCCCCCTTTTTTCGAAGTGAATACTCACAATTGTGGCAGCACTTTATGCGTGCCCTTCACCGCGAGTCGGGACCGTTGTGAGTCGCCCGACAGACAAGTATTGTTTTATTACATTGAGAGTATTATTTTGTTCATATTTATGCTTGTAAGTCAATTGAGACACGGTCTGTTTTTTTCCTTTTTTCTTGTACATATATGACCCATACAAGGTCCTGGCATGCTTTCATGATGTAACCTATAATCATATAGGTATTTACTTTGTTTTCTCTCAAATTATCAGAAGAGATGATATATTTATTACAAAATGCTGTAAGAATTTTTTGTTGAATTGGTTTGTGCATGTGAAATCAATAAAAATAATATTTAAAAAACAAAAAAAAAAAAACAAAAAAACAAAAAAAAAAAACATAACCATTAAAATATATAAACATTCTAATAGCTTTTTGTAATTCTACACAGGGAGAGGCAAGAAGAAAAGGGTGGGAAAATATTCACCTCCTGTCTTTAATAAAATCAAGATTATTTAGTCACCAAGGTTATAATAATCTGAATTTTATGTCAAGACAGGAGGCTTCATATTTTTGCAATTTTAACGGAATAAAAGTAAAGACTCGGAAGCATGAATAATGGGTTTAAAACAGAAACGAGAAAAGGTGATTGAAGAAGACCAATCTGCGGCTTTAAGGATATCTTGAAGATTACTGCATGCTAAAAGAGCTTTGGATGCAGCAGCTCCCCGAACGGAATGAGCTCCAATCGAAAGATCAATGCCTGCGGAGGACATGAGCCAACGAACCCATCTAGCTAAAGTGGGGGAAGAGACAGGGAGGAACAAAGGAGATCAGTAATTGACCCCCAGAAGAAGGACGGGAAGAAATCGTTTTAGAAAGATAAGATTTCAAACAGAGAGCCACACAAAGTTGAGGATCCTCAGGGAAATAGGGATAGAAAATGGAAGATGACATGGATTTTGTGTGTTTAGAGATAGAAAAAGTAACATCCTCAGGGGAAAAGGAAATGTCTTCAACCTCCAGCGCACGGATAGCAGAAATCCTGCAGAAGGAAACCAAGCAGAGCAACATAGCCAATTTGGCCGACAGTTGTTTAAGGGAAAGCTCTGCATTGGGAGGCTAATTCCTAAGAAAGGACAACATGATGGAAACATCCCAAAGGCGAGAATATCGAGCGGGAGGGGGAACCTTCAACCGAATGGCTTTCAAAATCCGTCAAATTAGGGGATGCCTTCCAACCGGATTACCATCGACTGGAAAATGACCCGCTGAAATTGCAGAACGGACGACATTAATGGAGCGGTAAGCTTTCCCTTGGGAAAAAAGTTCAGAAAATAAAATTTACAATAAAAACTACAGGAGCTGAAAAGGGATCAATCTGCCTGTGAGAACACGAACTAACCCATGACGTCCAGGCTGAAGAGTAACATTTCCTGGTGCCAGGGGCCCAAGATTCTCGAAGGAGAAGTTGAGCGTCTTTAGAAAGGCCTTCGGCACACCAGGATCCCCTGAAATCTGCCAAACTAGCAGGGTAAGGTGATCCTGGAGAATTAGGGGATGAGGTTCTCCCTTCGGATCTGAAAGGATGTCGAGCCGATTGGGCAGAAGAAGAGGCGGAGAAATGGCCATCTCCAGAAGAAGTGGGAAACAAGGCTGCATTGGCATTTGAATTTCCTGACCGTCCAGAGGGTTCTCGTGATGAGAGAGAAGGGAGGGAAAGCGTAAGCTCCTGATTGAGGCCAATTCTGCAGGAAAGCATCCGAGGCCTCGCTCTGGATGGATCTGGAAGCCAGCTGAAATAACGAGGCAACTGATGATTGATCCTGGAAGCGAAAAGGTCCAATGAAAAGGGACCAAATATTTTCTGAATTTTCAGAAAAATAGGGCGAAACAGCCACCAATCGCTGGAGTCTCTCCAAAAACGAGAGAACCAGTCCGCGACAGTATTGGAAACTCCAGGAATATACTGAGCCCAGAGAGAAATGTTGCGGGAGCACCGAAACCGGAACAGTTCTGAGGCAAGATCTGATAGCATCTTGGATTTTGTACCTCCCAAGCGATTGATGTATTGGACCGCAGATATGTTGTCCATACGGAGGAGGATGCAGCAATCTGTAAATTGTTTGGAGAAAGAGCGAATGGCAAAAGAGCCCGCCAAAAGCTCTAGACAATAGATCCTCCTGTCGCAGAGGTCTCGAAAGACGCTCCCCAACCCAGAAGACTGGCATCTGAGGAGAGAACAAAGTCTGGTGAGGATCCAAAGATAGCCTTGCCATTCCAAGACTCCATGTGAAGGAGCCACCAGGACATTTCTGCACGGACCTCCTCGTTCAAACAAATCATCTGATGATATGAACGGCATTCTCTGAAAGACTGAATCTTCAGCCTCTGCATTGCTCGATAATGCAGAGGGGCAGGAAAAATCACCTGAATGGAAGAGGCTAGGAGCCCGATGATTCTGGAAAGCTGGCGGATAGATACCATGGGGGACGCCAGCACTTCTTGAATTTCCAATTTGATCTTGTCGATCTTCTCCTGAGGTAGAAGGAGCAGACCTGAGGTGGAGTCTAGGAGAAAACCTAGAAACTCTACTTTCTGAGAGGGAATTAAAACCAACTTTTCCGAATTGATAACAAATCCTAGCCCTTGAAGAAGGGAGGAGGTTGTGTGTAAATGACAAAGGAGGGAAGAACGATCTTCTGCCATGAGGAGAATGTCGTCCAGGTAAATGATAAGGCATATACCTTTGCCTCTGAGGGTTGCAATGACGGCTTTAGAAGTTTGGTGAAACACCAAGGGGCTGAACTGAGACCGAAAGGAAGGCAAGTAAATTGCCAGATCCTGTCGTCCCAGAGGAACCTGATGAATTTCCGATGGTCTGGAAAAGCTGGAACCGTAAGGTAGGCATCTGTCAAGTCTAGGCAGACAAACCAGTCCCCAAGACAGAGTATGTCCCTGAGCATGTGGATACCCTCCATCTTGAAATGTCGGTATACCACAAAGTGATTTAACTCCCGAAGGTTAATGACTGGACGAAAACCACCTGTCTTTTTCTTTACTAGGAAGAGGTTGTTTAGAAATCCTTCCTCTGGGTTCGAAACCTCCTCTATTGCGCGTTTGAGGCGGAGAGATTGAACTTCTAAACCAAAAAGGTCTACATTTGATTTTGAAAGATTCATGGGTCTTGGGTGACCACTCTGGAAGGGAGGGCATATGAATTCCAGCTTGAAGCCTCTCACTGTCTGAGCAATCCAGGGATCCTGAGATATTAAATCCCACGTATGGGAAAAAAGGGACAGTCTGCCTGCAAAGGGATATATGGGGAAAGAAGTCAGGCACAAAGGAGAAGTACTCACTCTGGGTAGCGGGAGGGCCTGGAGGTAAGGTGGGCCTGGGAAGGGCTGATCTGGTCCTGACCGCTCGTGATCTTGGTGGGAAGAATGATCTCTGAGGATAGGAGGGGTACTGTTGGAAGGCGACTGCTTGGCGTTGCTAAACCATGAACTGTTGACGGCCGGGCAGATGACCCCTGAATCTGCCGGCCCTGCCAAAAACCTGATTAGAGGGATTCAAAACTCTCCTAAGGGAGGCTTGAATCCTATCAATTGAAGTTAAGGTGGAAACATAATGCCTCATGATATCCAAAAAGGGTTCTCCAAAAAGAAGACCCTTGGCTAAAGAGCCTGCTTCCTCGACAGCGAGAACAGCCAATCTAGGATTAATTCTCAGGAGGGCAGATCTTCTGCGTTCAGTAGAAATGGCTACGTTGGAGTTGCCAAGGAAGCAGAAAGCTCGAAAAGCCCATTCTCGAATGGCGAAAGGATCTAAAGGAGAGCCAGACAAAAGGGCTTCATCAGAAAGATGTAAAATCTGGGCCAAAGGACCCGAAGTGTCCAGGAGTTTATCCTGCACTCCTCTGAGAGCCTTGTCTAGACCCTTCCAAGGATCCCTTCTCCTTCTAGTTAAAAAGGTAGCGAGTTTTGAGTCAAATTCAGGAGTTACGGATTCACTACCAGGGAGGGAAGGTCTACGGCATCTTCACGATCGAGAGGTTTTCTGTGAGATCTCTGCAAAAAACAAGAGAGATGAGGAGCTAATTCCCAGTCCAATGATCTGGGATGTTTAATGTGTTTAGGGCTAAAGATGGGATTCCCAGCCGGGTCAACCATTTCGTCCTCTAATACAATATGAGAAGACCGGGTGCGAGAAGCCCCAGCCTGAGGAGCTGGACATGGATCAAGCTCTAGGTCAGACTGAGGATCCTCCTCCAAATCTAATACTGGGAAGGACTCCATATAGTCCTCCATATCAAAATTCTCAGAGTCTGAGCTCTGAATCCCCTCTTGTACACCCAGGGGGGAAAGGGTTCGTTTACCCCGTTTAGCCTCCGGGGAGGAGGTTCTGACACCCCTATGTGAAACGCCCGGGGGAGGGGCTTTAGATTTTGGAGTCTTGCCCTTATGTGGGGCAGTGCGAGAATGAGGCTTCCAATGACGCTTCCGCGATATTGGAGGGTCTGAATCAGAGGAAGAGGATTCCTCAATATGAAGGGACTGGGGTTGTTCTAAAACTTTCTCAGGAGGGGGAGAAGAAACATTATGTTTAAGGGCAGAAGCAATGGCTGAATTAATATAGGCTAAAATATCCTCTATGGATTGGGAGGAAGAAAGGGTTGGCAGACTCCATTTCCTTATTTGATGAAAAAATGAGTTTGATCTAAATGAAAAAATATATATTTTTTTTAAATGTAAGTTTTAATAAAAGGAGAGGCAGGATTTGAACCCTGAACCTACAATCTCCCAAAACACAGTGAAAGACCACAAAGCTATAGTGAAAGTTTAATGCTAGGTGCCATGTTTTAAAAATAAAAGCTTTACTGACAGAAAATCTGCATGCAAGAAGAACCTGGTTTCAAACCTCAAACCTTTTGCATGAAAGGCAATTAAGCTAACCAATATGCTATTAGAACTAGTATATAATCTGAAACATTTTGTGTAATAAGACCCTTTTTTTTTTTTTTTAAATAAATAAATAAATAAATTTGGCGGGAAAACGGCTGCTATGTATTGCAAAGTAAAAAACTGAGCTTTTTTCCAGAATTAATCTATATTCATAATAATAAGCTTTATTTAATTTATGCCGAAGAGCTGTAGAATGAACATACACTGGAGTTATATATGTCTAATTATGACATCAAACATTCCTTTAAACAGAAGTATTCCCCCTCCCGCTCCTCTCTTATTAAAATATAATCAATTAGGACTCAACACTATCGCCACACCCCCGATCCGGAGCCGACACAGGCCGGGGCTCACACATCCGACCAGAATCCTTATCAAAGCTATTGGTCAGACGTGTGTCCGTGAGATCCGAGCGGCACCGGAGTTGAGAAAAAGGCAGTTAGTGTCAGAGTCACGAGGGACCGTTATGCAGTCCTGTGACATGAAACGGAGCAGTCAGTCTGAAAGCGGCTGCTCCGTTGAGAGAGAAAGTGGCAGTAATTGGAGCCACATAAAAGGGGGGAAAAAAACCTGTTATAACCTTTGAAAACACTTTTTAGGATTTAATGATAAGAAATTTATATATAAAACATTGTGCCCTAATAAAAATATTTAGTAAGGAAACATACCTAAAAGACACATTAAGAATAGTTTTGTAAGAATTAAACAGAATAAATAAATACTTTTGAATATTAATAAAATAAAGTCTATACTAAAATAATAGATCAAAATAAAAGAATACGTGACCTGCTGTCTTGGTAGCAGCAAAGAAAAAAGGAAGGACTTAGATTGTTCTGGACTCTTTATTGTTATGCTGTATCCTGATTGGTTATACTCTGTTGCTATGTTATTTTTTCTTCCTTTCAGTTTCTTTGCTGCTGTTTTGGTTTCAGTAAAGATTTGATGCAAAAATATGAAGCCTCCTGTCTTGACATAAAATTTCACAGTTATTTCTTCTTTGCATTGCCCCCTGTCGTCTGTACCTCCAACTCATAGTTGGCAACATTTAAAAAAAAATTCAGGGACACTTTGCAGCAGAGCAAGGAAGCGGGTACTGGAGTATTGACGACCTACTGTTCAACTGCTCCGCCCACTCAGTTCTGCAATCAAAACACACCCATTTGAAAGTAATAGTATAATTTAGACTTATCCATAGTTTATTATACAGATTACAGCACCAAGCTCTTACACCTACCCAGTCTCTGGAACACATTCTGGGCATATGGTTATTTTTACAATACAGCATCAAAATTAGAAAGACAAATAATATGTGAAACCATTAAATAATAATAATAATATTCCATTAGGAATAAATTATATTTAAATAATACACTATATCTATTTATCATCTATCTATCTGTATATATGTATGTGTGTGTATGTATATATATATATATATATATATATATATATATATATATATATATATATATATATATATATATATATATATATGCAAACAACAAATGTTGTGCAAAAGAGATTTTCAGGGACATTTCCAGGGACAAAAAAAAATCCAGGGACATACAACAAAATCCAGGGACTGTTGGCAACTATGCTCCAACTACTATAAACATTCTGACTATTTACTTGCCCTTATATACTGCACATATGAAACAACAATGTTTGTATACTGCTCATTTTTGTTTTATTAATTTTTTCCCTTCAATGCAGGTCTCTGAAAAGACCACAACATACCTTTTATGTATACACTGTAATGATTTTAACCAATCAGAATGTAGGAAATCTATATGTTTCAGCATTGTTTCTGATGAATGTTAGTTGGTTTAATAAATTCAAATCCAAGCATTTTTTTAAAGATAGGAATACAGATTTAATAATTGCAAAATCTAGCCACATAGAAAAATTTTATGTTGATCTTCAAACATAGAGATATAATATATCTTTTGATTGGTTAATTGATCTGCTGCAATATACGTTAAAGGTTTTTTGACACACAGGCTTAAAGGGACAGTCTAGGCCAAAATAAACTTTCATGATTCAGATAGAGCATGTAATTTTAAACAATTTTCCAATTTACTTTTATCACCAATTTTGCTTTGTTCTCTTGGTATTCTTAGTTGAAAGCTTAACCTAGGAGGTTCATATGCTAATTTCTTAGACCTTGAAGGCCACCTCTTTTCAGAATGCATTTTAACAGTTTTTCACCACTAGAGGGTGTTAGTTCACGTAATTCATATATATAACACTGTGCTTGTGCACGTGAAGTTATCTGGGAGCAGGCACTGATTGGCTAGACTGCAAGTCTGTCAAAAGAACTTAAATATAGGGGCAGTTTGCAGAGGCTTAGAAACAAGATAATCACAGAGGTTAAAAGTATATTATTATAACTGTGTTGGTTATGCAAAACTGGGGAATGGGTAATAAAGGGATTATCTATCTTTTAAAACAATAACAATTCTGGTGTAGACTGTCCCTTTAAATCATTACAAGTCATCAACTTTATAGAGGCTTAAAGAGACACTGAACCCACATTTTTTCTTTCATGATTCAGATAAAGCATCACATTTTAATCAACTTTCTAGTTTACTCCTATTATCAATTTGTATTCGTTCTCTTGCTATCTTTATTTTAAAAACAGGAATGTAAATCTTAGCAGCCAGCCGATTTTAGGTTCAGCACCATGGATAGTGCTTGCTTATTGGAGGCTGACATTTACCCACCAATAAGCAAGCATAACCCAGGTTCGCAAACCAAAAATGGGCCAGCTCCTATGCATCACATTCCTGCTTTTTAAATAAAGATTTTATATGCAAATGGTGAAAGACAGCACCTTCTTTTTCTCCTTCCTGGGGCACAGGAAAGGGTTAGCCAGACCCCAATGTATATTCAAAAGAAGTAGTTTTCCAGCCTCCAGTTAGATTTAAAAAGACCTTTATTAATTTCTTACAGGGTCCATCATATCAACCAACAACGTTTCAAACCTATACCAGGTTCTTAATCATGTCTCATGATTAAGAACCTGGTATAGGTTTGAAACGTTGTTGGTTGATATGATGGACCCTGTAAGAAATTAATAAAGGTCTTTTTAAATCTAACTGGAGGCTGGAAAACTACTTCTTTTAAATAAAGATAGCATGAGAATGAAGAAAAATGAATAATAGGAGTAAATTAGAAAGTTGCTTAAAAGTGCATGCTCTAAAGAAAAAAAATGTGGGTTTAGTATCCCTTTAATATTCTCTTTTACTAAACCTAGACAAACCTATCTCCTTTTGAAACTTGGTTTGAGACTGCATTATAATGAATTTGCTCCAGTACACTCACTGTCAGAAAATCTTTTTTCTATATCTCTTGATATTTTCTGACTGACAAGCAAATTAGCATTCATTAACAAATATATAAATAACGAAAAGCAAAACTGCATAAATATTTATTATAACATTAATTATATTGCTAATTATAATTGCCATGTGTCAAGAACACATAACTGAAATATGTTTATTTTACAGTGAAACCAAATAAACTTATAAGAAGCACTCGGAATTGACATTTTTAGTGTTTTTTTTTTTTTCTTAGATGTGCTTTCCTTAAAATCTTGACTGCATTACAGATTTTATTAAAATAATTTTTACTTTAAAGGGACATAAAAAACCCAACATTTTTCTCTCGTGATTTAGGTAGAACATACAATTTTAAACAACTTTACAGTTTACTTCTATCATTTTTTCATTCTCTTGGTATCATTTGTTGAAGTAGCAGCAATGCACTACTGATTTCTAACTGAACACAGGTGAGCCAATGACAAGCGTTATAGAACCTATGTTATTTGAAGCACTTGAGCTTTCCTAGATAAACCTTTCAGCAAAGCATTACAAGAGAAGGAAGCAAATTAAATAATAGAAGTAAATTGGAAAGTTGTTAAAATTGTATGCTCTGTCTAAACCATAAAATGTCTAATTATGACTTTACTGCCCCTTTCAATAATCTTAGTCTGGAGTTACAATCATGGTCTATTTACAACAAAAAAAAGTACTAAAAGTTTAAAGGGGATTTTTTTGTGTAATAACGATATGCTCACTTTTGTTAGAACATTTCATGTTAAAGATAATTATATTATTTTACCCTATGTTTAACATATACAGTAATTTAAATACAGCATCAAAATCTACACTAGATGTACTTCTATATCTCTTCAAATTAGAGTATCTGTATGTGTGATCCATTTACAGACCACAATCTTATCAAGAGAGGCAAAAGGGTGTTGCATGAGTATTACTTTGGCTAAATACTTAGGGGCACATTTATCAAGCTCTGTATGGAACTTGATGCCCCGTGTTTCCGGCGAGCCTGAAGACCGCTGCTCCATAACCTGTCCGCCTGATCTGAGGCGGCGAACAGAAATCGACAGAAATCAACCCAATCGAATACGATCGGGTTGATTGACACCCCCTGCTAGCGGCCGATTGGCCGTGAATCTGCAGGGGGCAGTATTGCACCAACAGTTCACCAGAACTGCTGGTGCAATGATAAATGCCGAGAGCGTATGCTGTCGGCATTTATCGATGTGCAGTCGGCATGATCCGCAATATCGGATCATGTCCGCTTGCACAATAATAAATAGGCTCCTTAACCTCCATATTAAAAGATGCATGATAAGCAATTAAATAATTTTATCGTAAACCAGTCTTTTTAAAATAATTGCTTCTTTTAATAAGTGGGTCTCGTTTTCTTTTATGAATTGGGGGCAACAGCTACCCCAACCTCCTTACTTTGCTCCAAATACATTGGTTCTATCAAATAATCACTGGTAATCACTGGCCATATGAGTTTGTATCCTCTCAAAGATGGATCTCTACATTTTAAATACATGAGTCACTTTCCCATTTTGGCGCTTATGTGGACTTCCCTCTTTCTAAAATGCTGTCTCAAGCACCCTTGTGATTCATAGGGAGTTATAGGGCTTCTAACAGAAACCCCTTCCCCTTATCAAACACCTCATTCCTCCACTGAAGATGAAAGAAAAGCCTCTATGCTAGAGGACACAGTGATATCCTCCACCCAGGTAAAGTAAATTATCCCTAATTACTTTATTTGATCTCTTTTCAACTCTGCAGTTGTTACGCCGATCTGTCTTGGCAGCGGCTCTGCCTCTCCTACCATGCGGCAGTTGTTGTGGCGATGCACGCCGCTTCTGGCCTCTAATGCCGCTCTCCTGTTTGCTGTTCTTGGCATGAACCCGCACCTATGTAAGTACCTCTCACTTTATGCACTTTGCCCAAGTATAGGTGTTACTGTGTGTGCTCCTGGGTGTTTATATTTTCTAACCTGAACTGCTGTTTGCCTTATCGTTACTGAACCCTGCCTGTTTAAAGACTACTTTGTTGCTTAACCCCTGAACTGCTGAACTGCTGATTGCCTTATTGTTGCTGCGCACTGCCTGTTCCTGACCATTCTACTTGTTTACCCCTGATCTGCTGAACTGCTGGATTGCCTTATTGTTGCTTACCTCTGCCTGTCCCTGACCATTCTACTGGTTAATCCCTGAACTGATGATCTGCTGGATTGCCTTATTGTTGCTGACCTCTGCCTGTCTCTGACCATTCTACTGGTTAACTCCTGAACTGCTGAACTGCTGGATTGCCTTATTGTTGCTTACCTCTGCCTGTCTGTGACCATTCTACTGGTTAATCCCTGAACTGATGATCTGCTGGATTGCCTTATTGTTGCTTACCTCTGCCTGTCCGTGACCATTCTACTGGTTAATCCCTGAACTGATGATCTGCTGGATTGCCTTTCTGTTGCTGAACTCTGCCTGTCTCTGACCACTCTTCTGATGAACCCTATTCTGTTGATACCTGGATATCCTACTTGTTGATGGACTTTGCTTGTCTCTGACCATTCTCTGCCTTACTCTTATTGCTGTGAAGGACTGCCCTGTCTACCGTGAGTACTGCTTACCTCATTTTTTAAACTCACTCTGTTCTGGGATATTTTCTTATTCTTCCACTTGACGCCGGGATAAGAAGACTACTGGCCAAGTTTGGTCTGATAGGGAAATATCCCACGAACATCACAGCAGCATAACTATTTAACATAGAATCTACCGATAACATTAAGGAGGAAAAATCCAGCAAAAAGTAATAAAAGCACCCCCCCCAAAAAAAAAAAAGAAATAGCATGTATATATTTTAAATAAATATTAAATAATATATACAACTGTTCCTTGTAGAAGCTTCAACTGCCCCATCACGTAAAGCTATAAATATATTTATAAAGTCCCCATCTAATCCAATGACAATAGGCAAAAAAGTATTAGCTATTATAATGCTCAATCGTTAGTTGTCTGCAACAACTCATTGATATAGGGTTTATAATGTATTTTCGATAAAGGGCATCACTGACATTTACCTCAGAGTATAATATTTAAAAAACAATGGCAAAGGTTTGAATACATGTTTTGTGTCATCTTATTTCCATAGTTGTTTTAAGAATTGAAACAAAGGAGTTAAAACACAACTTTCTGTTCACAAAATATTAGCTGGGATTTCTTTTTATTAGGTTTAAAATATTTTATTTTGAACTCTTATATATGAATGTTAGCTATGCAATGTGTTGCAGGCAATGGGTAAATGCACTGAAACCAAATATCATCTATACAATTTACTTAAATGCTTTAGCTACATTGCTGGGATCTCTTTTTAGGTTTACAATAATTCTTTATAGGCTCTCTCACATGAATAAATAAACATAATAAATGTCTTTTGACCCTTATTGAAAAAGTAGGGTGCTCGGTTTTCTCAGTTATCCTGTGGGGCGGAACCACCATTGGTGCAGTAAATGCAGTAGCACCAGTGCCCAAGCACTGTGGGGCCCATAGCACCCAGTCTATACATAGGAGTGTGCAGGATGTGTACAAACCTAATGCAGGGGAGCCTTTTATTAGTGCAAGTTGAAGGTCCATTTTATCTATCTATCTATCTATCTATCTATCATACTAAAATGCAAGATTAATGGCGGGGATGCCGCTGGTGACTTCCTTGCTGTGGGCCCTGCCTGGGATTGTACCAAGGACTCCATATTGAGTAACATATGCCTTTACTCCTCGCTTTGGCATTGGTGTCTATCCAGTTTCTGTTTCCTGTTTGTTGCTGGACTTCCTGCTGGTGATATTGCCTAAGTTTGGATACTTGCTGCCTACCTTTGAACCTTGGATTGTCCTGACCATGTCTCTGCATTTGGCACATTTAGTTCTACTGCTTGTACTTTCCCTCTTGCAGTTTTCCATCTCCAGTACCTTATTGCTTGCTGCGCCTATTTGTTTACCCTGTCTCAAGAACTTTGATTGCTGCTTGCAATTTGTATTCAGTACAATGTATTTATTTTCCTTAGCGCAGAAGCTGTGTTTCCTTTGTTTAGCCTAGAAGTGCATGTTACAGTCTCTGGCCCTGAATTGGACCTTTCAGTACTTGATTCTTGTCTGTCTGAACTTGCACATGAATATCCGCTGGTTTGTACAGTTTTCTTCTGTTAACTCTTGCTTGCACCTGTTTCCCAGTAGAAACTATTTCAAGACATTACTTGCTATTTACCTGTGTAACTTTCTCCTAATAAACAGGACTGTTGTATATATTTGAGTCTCCAGTCTATTGCTATGCAATCAGCACCAGTTCCCTGCTAGCCCTGCTATTGGGCTTCATCCTGATAAAGAGGCCAGATAATATCTATCTATCTATCTATCTATCTATCTATCTATCTATCTATCATATATCTATTCATCCTCAAAATCATTATACAGAGCAGAAGTGTATTGTTATGATTGCACCACGACCCTCTGTTGGGTAGGTCCTCTACTGTATTCATACCAACTTAGAAACTTGGCCCATTTAAGCCAGCAGTAAAATGTTTCACAAACAATCACTCTATGCAAATAATCTTCTTTCCTCTGCTTTTTTGGGTTAACATCACATAAGCAGAGTAAGCAACAGAAAGAAATAATAAAAAGAGTAAAGGTCAATGAGATTAGTTGAGTTGTGAGAGTTCAGGTAGAAGACATGAGGTTTCAAGTGTTAGCGCCAGGAGAAATATTAAAAGTTAAAGGGACATTAAAACCCAAAAAAATCTTTCATGCTTCAGATTGAAAATAAAATTTTAAACAACATTCCAATTGACTTCTATTATCTATTTTGCTTCAATCTTTAGATATATATTTTTTAAAGAAATAGCAATGCACATGAGTGAGCCAATCACATGAGGCATCTATGTGCAGCCACCAATCAGAAGCTACTGAGCCTATCTAGATATGCTTTTCAAGAAAGAACAGCAAGAGAATGAAGCAAATTAGATAATAGAAGTACATTAGAAAGTTGTTTAAAATGGTATTCTCCATCTGAATCATGAAAGAAAAAAAAATTGGATTTAATGTCCCTTTAAGGTCTGGAATAAGAATTCAATTTTTTTAAGTATATCTTCTATTTAAAGCTTTACATTTAAAATGTATACTTTTTCAAACCTGAGTGCAATTTCCAAAGCTTCTGCAAAGGAAATGGTAGCCATAGCTTGCAAACACATAGCATTTTCCCAGTTACTAATATGTATACAACATCTCATTAAAAAACTGTGTATTTCACAAAATAATTTGTTTCTTTAACTTATGCTGTCTTTGTATACAAGTCTAAAACTCTTTGGAAATATGACACAGGAAAATGACATCACAGGCTCATTATTATATGCTTGTATCACCACGCCTTTAATTATTTTTACACAGAGTTTGTTCTGTGATTATTAAAAGTTCTGCAGCAAGCTAACTACAAATCCTATTTTAAACTCCATCCACATAAATCAGATTTTTACACTGTATTTCTAATCATTTTTCCAAGGCTGACAAGTGTTTATAGAGAAGTGAATACTGTTTTGCCTTGTTTTGGCACATTATACATTCTTCACTTTTTATTGCAACTATCATATAAACTATCAAATAAAGGCACACTCCTTATATAGTAACTGTCACTGCTTGTGTTCTGCTTTGCTTTGATGTGTAGCATTTGGAAAGGATTTTTAAAATTAAACTTAAAGGAGTAGCGCTTCATGAATATCTACATTAAGAAATGATGTGTTTTTGGGGAACATTATTACAAATATTAAACATTGCTCCAGTTACCAGTATGGTCTGTCCTGTCCCAGTACTGGTCAAGGCAAGCTAGTAAGGTTGCCATCATTATTTAACTTTTTGGGTGCTAATTAGTATAAATTAGCATAAATAATTATACAGCGGAATGCATAAACTAAAGATAAAATGACTGATTTAAAGTATTTTAAGTAATCATTTATGTTTAATAGGCTCCCAATAATAACAGAGCATTTATTTACATATTTATGTTGTTATCTATATTAATTGAACATTAAAAATAATGGCATCCTGAATAAAATAGCAGCAGAGGGGCAGTGCTACAAGTGACCAATTTGTATTATTTTTGCCAGCCCTGTCACATTTCCTACTGCAGCTGTCCTTGGGTAATTAATGAGCTTTGTGTAACTCTGTATTCACTGCTCGGGATTCCGGGGTATGCTTTGCTGTCTTGCGTTACTTGGCATGTGTTCTTCTGCATGCTCACATAAACTAAAGTGCAAGCTGGGAGAGCAAAGTTAACATAATCGTGGTTGATCTGGACAAAACAAGTGGTCTTTCCATCACAAAATATATGATACGCAGTTATTCATATGCTTCATGCAAACCTGAAAATCTACAGACTCTTGTCCTGTTCCCATCTATATTACTGCACTAGGATCTATTTATTTCATTATTTGATATGTGCTTTTCTGGAATATGTGGCTCAGCAAAGTGGTACTCCATAGCCTACCTCCTTATTTAAAGGGATATAAAACCCATTTTTTTCTTTCTTGATTCAGGTAGAGCATGACATTTTAAGCAGCTTTCTAATTTACTCCTATTATAAATATTTCTTTGTTCTTTTTTGTACCTTTATTTGAAAAGCAGGAATATAAACTTGGTAGCGCTTGCTGATTGGTGGCTAAAATAGACTGAAACAAGGTTTTTGTATTAGAAATACATTATTAATCAATGACTACTCAAAAAGTATACGTATTGGATAGATTTAAATACTGCTGTCAAATTCTCTTAAAGAGACAGTAAACAATTTGTGATTAGAACATAAAATGTTTGATTATGTGTATTTAAAAAAAAAAAAAAAAAAATATATATATATATATATATATATATGAGAACTGACAGAGCACATGGCAGGCTTCATTAGCCTAAAACTGCATTATATGGGCCCTATTTATTAATGGCCAGTTGGACAAGTTCGCTATTGCAAGCCTGTCTGCCTGGCCTCGCTGCCACCCATTACTCGTGTGCAGCTAATCAGATCAGAATAGATTGGGATGATTTTAATCCACCACATTTTAGATGGCGGAGACGTTAAGGAGCAGTTGTCTTTAGACATAACTAGAGTTTCAGGCTCATTTATGCGAGCCTGAAATGCTGGGACCCCTAGGCTGCTTTTGTAGTTTGATATAGATATATGTATATGTCCCTAAATAGATTCAGCAGAGATGATTACATAAGAAACACAAAACAAAAGATATTGATAAAATAATGACCATAACTAGCCTGACCTAATCCTGTAACATACTCAGATTGGCTCCTTCAAATAAAGTAAATGGCGGATGAAGTTTGTCTATTAAAAAACAATTGCATCAAACAAGGTGTTAATGCATTTAAACCATTTTCAAACTCACCTTTTATGGTAGTTTATAGCAATACTGCAGGGGTAGCCCTAATGGAATTCTTTTTTAAAAAGTACACAGGGAGAACCAAGTGTATGTTTAAACTTGAATATTACACCTAATACAAATCAAATTATGCTTGCTGTTTTCAGTGCACTGTATTAAAATCAATGTTATTTTCATATGCATAGGTTGTCCTTTCAGAGTAATAAGTGATTTGAGTATTTTGATAAAAGCTTGTCACCTTTTAATTTGTGAGAAAAAATAGTGAGATCTGCAGGGCAAAAATGTTTCATACACATCCATGGAACGCCCATGTTCAGATTTTCATTGTGCACTTTTGTAATGAATGCATCTCCTTCCCATATGATAATGCAGTATATGCCCCTTAGCGAGACACCTTGTTTTCAGGGTAAAAAGTTGGTTAATAGAATTCCACCAGGGAAATAGAAGGACTGGTGACCATTCTAAAATAATAATCTCACTAGCCCAGAGACCTTTAGGCAATTAAACCTTCTGTGTTTAATGCAAAGTGTGGTAGAAGGTAAAGTAATGCAAAGCCACAAGAAAATCTTATGCTAACTGACTAAGGGACCCATTTGTGGGTGGGGCCGGGTTGTGGATGAATATTGTGAGCATGTATCGCAGTTGGTGGGTGTGTCGGGATGATCCGTGGACGGAGCTAAGGAAAATCCTGCAAATTGGGAGATATTGCTATCTGAAATGGCCAGCAGGACAAAGCTCAGCATTAGACCAAAATGATTTTTAAGTTCTTCCTCAAAGGCACCTCAAAAAACCCTGGGTTTATGCTGAACATATAATAGAACTAAATTTGGTTTGACATTTATTTTCATAATATGAATCAAGATAGCAATACTGATCATCTACATTATTTCATATTTCTTAAAATATGGTATTATTATTTTGATAATGAAGATGATGTTTATTACTATTATTTGTAATAGTAGTAATTATATCAGTAGAATTTTAAATAAAAATAAGCTAAAACAAAGAAAAGTTCTGCCCTTAAAGGGACATTAAACCCAAAAAAATTTCTTTCATGAGTCAGACAGAGAATACAATTTTAAACAACATCCCAATTTACTTATATTATCTAATTTGCTTCATTCTTTAGATATCTTTTGTTAAAGAAATAGCAATGCACATTGGTGAGCCAATCACATGAGGCAAATACGTGCAGCCACCAATCATAAGCTACTGAGCATATCTAGATATGCTTTTCAGGAAAGAATATCAAGAGAATGAAGCAAATTAGATTATATAAGTAAATTAGAAAGTTGTTTAAAATGGTATTCTCTATCTGAATCATGAAAGAAAAAAATTGGGTTTCATGTCCCTTTAAGTGACAACAGTCATTAGTGGCAGCAGAAATCCAGTCCATATACTCCTGCACTGTGTAAAATTTGTATTCCCTATGTTTCTTCACGATCAAAATAGCAGCCTGCACCAAACAAAATTATTTTTAGCTTGTTCAAACTCTTACAATGTGTCCGTTTAGTACAGCTGTGGCATTTATTGAGAAGATAAATTGTATTTTCCATTAGGAGTCTGTTGAAACTCCCTATTCCTTTGCCAGCCACTAAAATTGGAATTTCACTAGGAACAGAGAGAGTTTGTAATTTAGTATGAAATGTTACAAAACAGGATAGTTCTTGTCTACTTGTTCCTTTAAAGTTACTTATTAAATAACAATGACCATTTACAAAAGTTTTAATTATTACAGAAGCACACAACAACCAAGTAACTTTAAATCTAGCAAACGTATGATCTGTCTTTTTCTGTCCAAGTGTTTGTATGTAGTTTTGAAGACAACTATGCTCTATACTTTTGTACTCTGAATTGTTTATTTTTTTTCAATTTGGATCTTCTATAGTTGCCAAGCAATTAATCAATAGACTTTTAAATACAAGTCTGCTATTTTTCTTTTCTTTATTTAAAGAGACAATAAAGTAAATATAAATATTTAATCCACTGAACATATCTAGATAAATACCTCTTTAATATCCAACTTCTCCCCATAGGGTGAGGAAGCCTCCATTTAGCAAACAGAGATGGTTAATATAGGCTTAGATTACAAGTGGAGCGCTGTTGATAGCACTAAGATTAGCGTGCAATCTGGTATTACAAGTCCTTGGTAAAACAGAGAATGTTTAGTGCAGCCGACATCTCTTTAGCACACCCTATAATTTCAATGGATAGCACAACCACTATAAACATGGCAACAGTGAGCAGCGCTAAGACATATAGCACGAATTACGAACTGATGTAAAGTGTTAGGGCTATAATAAATGTTTAACAAAAGACATGTATTACACTCATATATACTGTATATACTGACACATTAAAAACAATGTAGGAAGCAGTAAATTGCTGAGGTTATACATTATGTTATTAGAATTTTTAACTGTATTATGAATTATGAAATGCATCTCATTACAGGATTTTACAATTACATTTTCTGATACATATAAAATGATTTGTAATTGCAATATTTGTATTACAAAATAAACACGCAAAAAAGTTTCATAGATAGATAATAGATAGATAGATAGATAGATATTCAAATTTTACTAACAACTTAGAGCCGAGGCTGATTATATAAATTAAAATTTTAAATAATAAACCAAAACCAAGTAGTCAGGGTATGGCCTGTGTAGCACAGGGCACAGCTTAACTGCTTTGTTTACATTTGGTCTAGTTAGTCCTGGTGTTGATCTGGGCTGGCAGAACCTGTCTGTAAAATCACTAAAAAAAAAAATGGGGGTACCAAGATCAAGTATGTATACATAAAATTGAGTAATTCATAGAAAATTAGTTTTTTTTAAGTCATAATAATGGATAGTCCACTGTAAAGAAGCATGGTGCTTCAGAGTCCCAATAAAGTCCACATTTACTGATATTTAAAAACTAATCAGTCTATAAGGCAGTTCAACAACTCAAACTCCTCTCAGGTGGGGTACTAGTAATCCATTACAATTAGTGTATTGTATAAACAGTTTTTTTAAAATTCAGACACCTGAGTAACAGGTGTTTAAGCTGTATCGTCGTCTCAACATACCTCCGCTACCAGTTCTCTGTAAAGTTAGGGTGAAGGGTGAAGGTCGGGTGAATAAACCCTCCTGATGCCGTCTCTGTAGTTTGTCCATTCTTCCGCTCCCGACATCGCCGCCACTAATATAAATATTAACCCCCTATTCTGCCGCTTCCCGACATTGCTGCCACTAAATAAACGTATTAACCCCTAAACCTCTGGCCTCCCACATCACCACCACTAACTAAAGCTATTAACCTCTAAACCGTCAGTCCCCCACATCGCCAAAAACTAAATAAAGCAATTAACCTCTAAACCTAACAACCCCTTAATATTATATTAAAATTACAAGATCCCTGTATGTATACATAAAATTGAGTAATTCATAGAAAATTAGTTTTTTTTAAGTCATAATAATGGATAGTCCACTGTAAAGAAGCATGGTGCTTCAGAGTCCCAATAAAGTCCACATTTACTGATATTTAGAAACTAATCAGTCTATAAGGCAGTTCAACAACTCAAACTCAGGTGGGGTACTAGTAATCCGTTACAATTAGTGTATTGTATAAACAGTTTTTTTTAAATTCAGACACCTGAGTAACAGGTGTTTAAGCTGTATCGTCGTCTCAACATACCTCCGCTACCAGTTCTCTGTAAAGTTAGGGTGAAGGGTGAAGGTCGGGTGAGTAAAGGTCGGGTGAGTAAACCCTCCTGATGCCGTCTCTGTAGTTTGTCCATTCTTCCGCTCCCGACATCGCCGCCACTAATATAAATATTAACCCCCTATTCTGCCGCTTCCCGACATCGCTGCCACTAAATAAAAGTATTAACCCCTAAACCTCTGGCCTCTCACATCACCACCACTAACTAAAGCTATTAACCTCTAAACCGTCAGTCCCCCACATCGCCAAAAACTAAATAAAGCAATTAACCCCTAAACCTAACAACCCCTTAATTTTATATTAAAATTACAAGATCCCTATCGTAATATAAATTAAAACTTACCTGTAGAATTAAAATAAACTAATTTTAAACTATGAATTAACCTACCCTAACTATTATACTAAAATTAAATTAAACTACCAATTAAATAAACTAAAATACATATTAAAAAAACTAACACTACTAAAATTATTTAAATATACAATTAAACATTATTACAAAGTACTAAATTACAAAATAAAAACCCACTAAGTTACAAAAAATAACAAACACTAAATTACGAAAAATAACAAACAAAATTATCCAAAATATTTTTTTACACCTAATCTAATAGCCCTATCAAAATAAAAAAGCCCCCCAAAATAAAAAAACCCTAGCCTACAATAAACTACCAATGGCCCTTAAAAGGGCCTTTTGTGGGGCATTGCCTCAAAGATATCAGCTCTTTTACCTGTAAAAAAAATACAAAGACACCCCAATAGTAAAACCCACCACCCAACCAACCCCCCAAATAAAAACCCTAACTCTAAAAAAAACCTAAGCTACCCATTGCCCTGAAAATGGCATTTGGATGGGCATTGCCTTTAAAAGGGCATTTAGCTCTTTTACAAGCCCAAACCCTAATCTAAAATAAAATCCCACCCAAAAATAAAAAAAAATCCTAAAACTAATCCCCGAAGATCCACTTACAGTTTTGAAGTCCAACATCCAGGCATAGAAGTCTTCATCCAGGTGGCGATGTCTTCATCCATCCAGGCGGCAGAAGTCTTCATCAAGGCGGCGATGTCTTTATCCATCCAAGCAGCGAAGTCTTCATCCAAGTGGCATCTTCTATATTCATCCCTGCGGCGCTGAGCGGGTCCATCCTGAAGCCATCCAATGTGGAGCTCCTCTTCTTATGGTCGCCGCCGTAAACTGAAGCTTCAATGCAAGGGACGCGATTCAAGATGGCATCCCTTGCATTCCTATTGGCTGATTTGAGTGTTAATTTCAAATCAGCCAATAGGATCAGAGCTACTGAAATCCTATTGGCTGTTCAATTCAGCCAATTATTTTGGATAATTTTGTTTGTTATTTTTCGTAATTGAATGTTGAATATTTAAATAAGTTTAGTAGTTTTAGGTTTTTTTAATATGTAATTTAGTTTATTTAATTGGTAGTTTAATTTAATTTTAGTATAATATTTAGGGTAGGTTAATTTATAGTTTAAAATTAGTTTATTTTAACTCTACAGGTAAGTTTTAATTTATATTAATATAGGGATCTTGAAAATTTAATATAAAGTTAAGGGGTTGTTAGGTTTAGGGGTTATAGCTTAATTTAGTTTTTGGCGATGTTGGGGGCTGACGGTTTAGGGGTTAAATGGTTTAGTTAGTGGTGGTGATGTGGGAGGCCAGAGGTTTGGGGGTTAATTAGTTTATTTAGCTGCCCTCCCGCATCACCTCTACTATAATAAACCTATTAACCCCTATTCTGCCGCTCCCACATCACCTCCACTAAAATAAACTTATTAACCCCTATTCTGCCCTTCCCGACATCGCTGCCACTAAATAAACGTATTAACACCTAAACCTCTGGCCTCCCATATCACCACCACTAACTAAACCTATTAACCTCTAAACTGTCAGTCCCCCACATCGGCAAAAAATAAATTAAGCTATTAACCCCTAAACCTAACAACCCCTTAACTTTATATTAAAGTTACAAGATCACTATCGTAATATAAATTAAAACTTACCTGTAGAATTAAAATAAACTAATTTTAAACTATAAATTAACCTACCCTAACTATTATACTAAAATTAAATTAAACTACCAATTAAATAAACTAAATTACATATTAAAAAAACCTAACACTACTAAAATGATTTAAATATACAATTAAACATTATTACAAAAGCTAAATTAGTTTATTTAATTGGTAGTTTAATTTAATTTTAGTATAATAGTTAGGGTAGATAAATTTATAGTTTAAAATTAGTTTATTTTAACTCTACAGGTAAGTTTTAATTTATATTAAGATAGGGATCTTGAAATGTTAATATAAAGTTAAGGGGTTGTTAGGTTTAGGGGTTATAGCTTAATTTAGTTTTTGGCGATGTTGGGGGCTTACGGTTTAGGTGTTAATAGGTTTAGATAGTGGTGGTTATGTGGGAGGCCAGAGGTTTGGGGGTTAATAAGTTTATTTAGCAGCGGTGGTGTCGGAGAGCTGCGGGATAGGGGTTAATGTATTTTATTTGTGTCGGCGATGTCGGGCCGGCAGATTAGGGGTGTTTAGACTCTGGGTTTATGTTAGGGTGTTAGGTGTAAACGTAACTTTTTTCAACCATAGAAATCAATGTGATATGCTTCATTCTCTTGCAGCATCGAACATAAGCTTTTGTTGCTTTCATACTCCCATTGATTTCTATGGCATCCGCAGCCTCAAGGGTGGCAGTTTGAAAACCAGGTACGCTGCGTCAGAACAGCCGCAAGCGTACCTGTTAAATGTTTGATAAATTGGGAAAAGTGTCAAAAAGAGTCAAATGTGTATTAGGAACATCTGTAATGACGTAAGCATTGATCTGCGTTGTATTGAGATCGCGGGATTGTATGTTACGTCACAAATTTCAACATTTGCCGATCTTGAAGCTTTGATAACTAAGTCGAATCAATCTCGCAACAATTACGATGCGGAATTCTAGCATATTTTCAGTTGATGCTTTCATAAATATACCCCTTAGAATCCAGAGACGATATCATGATCAAATAATCTGATAAGGGAGGGAGTATTGTGGTCTGGGACACTGAAGATTACAAGAGAGAAGCCCATAGACAACTACATTACATTAATAATTATACATCCCTTTCCTCTAATCCGGTCAGAGTTTACCAAAACCAATTACAACAATTATTGGATGACGGTTTGTATCAAGGTTTTATTGATCATTCGACACATGCTTATTTGTTTAACCCTCACCCAATAACATCTATCTTTCACATGTTTTTAAAAGTGCACAAGAGTGTAGTAAATGTGAAAGGCAGACCGATAATATCTGGTATAGGGTCCCTTTTGGAGCCTCTTTCAGAGTGGATAGATTCCATTCTCCAGCCTATAGTGCTGGGATTTTCTAGTTATTTAAGAGACTCCGAAAACCTTATTCAAACCCCCTGGACCAGTTCCAGTAGATGGTTGACAGTTGATGTCACAGCCCTGTACAGTACTATACCCCATGAGAAGGGGCTTCAGGCCATAAGGTTTTTTTCTATCAAGGGAGAGTAATATCATCTACAGTTTTCAAAATTATGTGCTGGAATTTTTTTTTTTTATGGTGTGTTTTATCTCCAAAGGTGTGGGACAGGAATGGGGGCCAAATTTGCCCCCTCAAAGGCCAATCTCTATATGGCATGGTGGTAGCTATCCCACATCTTTGGAGATATGAACCCATACCTGGATCACATAACTCTTTACAGGCATTTAATTGATGATCTCATTAAATAATCTACATAAATACCAATGATTGTAATCTCCAATTTACCTTTGAAACAGATAGGTCAACCATTAACTACTTAGATCTTACACTTTATGTTGACCCTACTTCTCCAGGGAGCATCTTTACTACACTGTACAGGAAACCCATATCCAGGAATGCATTGCTCCATGTGAATAGCAATCATCCCCAACAAGCCTTTAAAGCGATAGCTAAAGGCCAATTTATGAGGGCAAAAATAAACTGTACTACTGAGGGTTGCTATTCACAGGAAGCGGCACCTTGGAACAACATTTAATAGAGAGAGGTTTCCCGAAAAAGTTATTAAAAATGCAAAGATGCAGGTATCCCATATGGATAGAGAGAATCTTATTCAAGACAGGAAAAACAAAAACATGAGAAAGGAAAAACTACTGATAAAGTGCAGTTCAACACTCAGTATTCTATTGAGTATAGACAGATCTGCAACATCATACGAAGAAACATTTGCATTCTCACAGCTGACGAAAAATTGAGACAAACCACATAGAAAGGGTGTACCTTTGCCTATCGCAAGGGCATAACAATAGGCAATATACTCTTGCCCACACTCCCAAAAAAACAGGCACAGAGATCTTCCTGGTTGGAAGCTAAGGGCACATACAAGTGCAGTTATCATAACTGTAAGGCATGCAAACACGTTAGAACAGGCAGTTCCTTTCAAGCCAATGTTACAGGCAAAACAATAGAGATCAGAACTTGTGTCAACTGTAGAACATCCAATGTGATCTACCGGATAACATGCCAAGAATGCCATTTAGAGTATGTGGGAAAAACCACCCAAGAGACTAGAGTCAGGATTAGAGAGCATATCTCTAATATCACCTCTTTACATTACTCAAATTCACTGTTAAGAGAAAGACGGGAAGAAAGGGTTAGTCCAATAGCTAAAAACTTCATAGACGTACATAAATAAAAGTACACCATGCTTCACATGGAATATTATTTAACAAATCACCAAAAACCATAGGGGATGAAATTTAGAGGATGTTCTGAGGATGTTCTGAGTTAAAGAGAGATATAATGGATATTTAGGCTGAGAACTAGGATTCCCCAAGGCCTCAAAAGTATATTTGATCTGATCAATTTTTGGGAATGACCCAATAAATTAACATATGAGATTGACCCCTAATGCTAGCTGCCTCATCACTCTCTGAAATCAAGTATCAGTCACGCTAGTGTCCAATATATCTCCTTTTACTATGATGATTATTATTATTTTTATTTTTACTCTTGATATAGTCCTCAGATATTATAGGACACCGCCTTGTCAGACCTTGTTATTTGTGAATAATGTAGGTAATTTAGGTACATATGTTATGGTTATATCGCTATATATAGTTATCATCACATGGAATCTGCGGTACATATCTTGTGATTACATAATTCTTGTTATCACCACTGCAGTATCAGTATCTGTATCTTGTATATGTATTTTTTATAGTGTGGTTTAACTCAGCGATGGACAAATTAGACTGCTGTTTAAAATTCTATAATATAGTACTGGTATTATTGTCCACATTTTCTTAGTTATAAGAGCATTATCAGCTTTAAGCATATTTGAATACTATTATACGAGATAGCAGCACCAGAGAGTTAACAAACTCTTCACTGACAAAGCTTAAATGATTGACAGGTATATACCCAGGTGAACATACTTGATTTTAATGAGACCGGGCTATTTAAACTAGAGGGGAAGTGAGGAGGACAAGGTCTATGATTACGGCTCTAAGGAGCTGAAATGCGTCAGACTAGTATCCCAGTGCACCTTTCTGATTTTATCTATATGATATTGCTGTTTTTACTACTTTGAAGAAATAAAGATGAATTGTTTTTATCCGGCTTGATCCTGGACTTTTTGATTCCTTGTATTGAATCACATTCAATAGAGACTCCCATATTTAAACATATATAGATAAAATATATTACAATTCATGAGATATATAGAAAAGGAAAAGTTTGTGGCCTACGTGTCTGTGAGGTATGAGTAAATACAGGATATGTCAATGTGCATAAACTTGTGCTGGTAGTGGATTGCATTGTAATATAGAAAAAAGGTAATCCAAAGAGTCTCAGTCCAGGCTCATCATGAGTGTAATAAAGGCGATTTTTATTAGTAATCCTTTAAAAACGAAAACAGCAACAGGCTGTAAGTAAAAGGGTATGAAGCAGGACTGACCAGTTTCGGTCATTGATATTTGTTACAGGTATATGCTAATACATTTTTTCCTTCCCTACCTGCATTGCTATGTTACATTATATATTAGAGGATATTATTGATATACGTATCCCCATGTATATAAATGTGTTTACCTATGTTTGTATATTGGAGAAGTTTGGATATGTACATATTTTGATATATACAGTATACAGTACATGTGTGTCTATAGCTGTGTACATATTTTGTTATATACATATGTGCATCTATAGTTATAGCAAATTTGTCTTTAAATATCGCTCTGTCTATCTCTATGCTTGTCATAATTACAGTAGTCTCTGTTTTAACTCTCTAGGAGAGTTTCTATCCATTTAGTCACATCTATACATATAGGGTTAATCAGGATACTCATTGATATCCACCAATGAGATTGCTTTTATTTTCTTTTAAATAGTGACACGTGTGTTAGTTTTAGGTCTATGATTACGGTCTAAACAACCCGAAACCGGTCAGACTAGGGAAGGTAGGGAAGGAAAAAATGTATATACCTGTAAAAAATATCAATGACCGAAACCGGTCAGACTACTCTGTCCTGCTTCATACCCTTTCACTTACAGCCTGTTACTGTTTTCATTTTTAAAGGATTACTAATAAAGATCACTTTTATTACATTAATGATGAGCCTGAACTGAAACTTTTTGGATTACCTTTTTTCTATAATTCGTGAGATAGTAAAGAGTCAAAATAATACACACAAAAAAAGTGATGAAAAATGATATACTAAAAATTATTATCTGTAAAAAATAAGCTGTCTGTGTGCTTTGTTTGGGGCAGTCTTGAGTGGGGTTAAAAGAAAAAATATAAGACATAGATAAAGAGACAGTTGGGAAATCTCTTTTATAGCACATTATTTAATTATTGCTTGAATTTAATCATGGAGATATTTTACTCTTCTTATCAGTAGTATCAGGGAGAGGAGGCAGGGGAAATGAATAGGATACATATTATCTATTTTTAGTGTTTATAAATAAGATTAAAGTGACAACTCAAAGGTCAATATAATCCCCCCACTATAGTTTCTACAAAAGAAACAAAACAAAACAGAAACAGTGTAGGGCAATCCCCTAATCTCCTTTTACATTACAGGGAGTGCAGAATTATTAGGCAAGTTGTATTTTTGAGGATTAATTTTATTATTGAACAACAACCATGTTCTCAATGAACCCAAAAAACTCATTAATATCAAAGCTGAATAGTTTTGAAAGTAGTTTTTAGTTTTTTTTTAGTTATAGCTATTTTAGGGGGATATCTGTGTATGCAGGTGACTATTACTGTGCATAATTATTAGGCAACTTAACAAAAAACAAATATATACCCATTTCAAGTATTTATTTTTACCAGTGAAACCAATATAACATCTCAACATTCACAAATATACATTTCTGACATTCAAAAACAAAACAAAAACAAATCAGTGACCAATATAGCCACCTTTCTTTGCAAGGACACTCAAAAGCCTGCCATCCATGGATTCTGTCAGTGTTTTGATCTGTTCACCATCAACATTGCGTGCAGCAGCAACCACAGCCTCCCAGACACTGTTCAGAGAGGTGTACTGTTTTCCCTCCTTGTAAATCTCACATTTGATGATGGACCACAGGTTCTCAATGGGGTTCAGATCAGGTGAACAAGGAGGCCATGTCATTAGATTTTCTTCTTTTATACCCTTTCTTGCCAGCCACGCTGTGGAGTACTTGGACGCGTGTGATGGAGCATTGTCCTGCATGAAAATCATGTTTTTCTTGAAGGATGCAGACTTCTTCCTGTACCACTGCTTGAAGAAGGTGTCTTCCAGAAACTGGCAGTAGGACTGGGAGTTGAGCTTGACTCCATCCTCAACCCGAAAAGGCCCTACAAGCTCATCTTTGATGATACCAGCCCAAACCAGTACTCCACCTCCACCTTGCTGGCGTCTGAGTCGGACTGGAGCTCTCTGCCCTTTACCAATCCAGCCACGGGCCCATCCATCTGGCCCATCAAGACTCACTCTCATTTCATCAGTCCATAAAACCTTAGAAAAATCAGTCTTGAGATATTTCTTGGCCCAGTCTTGACGTTTCAACTTGTGTGTCTTGTTCAGTGGTGGTCGTCTTTCAGCCTTTCTTACCTTGGCCATGTCTCTGAGTATTGCACACCTTGTGCTTTTGGGCACTCCAGTGATGTTGCAGCTCTGAAATATGGCCAAACTGGTGGCAAGTGGCATCTTGGCAGCTGCACGCTTGACTTTTCTCAGTTCATGGGCAGTTATTTTGCGCCTTGGTTTTTCCACACGCTTCTTGCGACCCTGTTGACTATTTTGAATGAAAGGCTTGTTTGTTCGATGATCACGCTTCAGAAGCTTTGCAATTTTAAGAGTGCTGCATCCCTCTGCAAGATATCTCACTATTTTTTACTTTTCTGAGCCTGTCAAGTCCTTCTTTTGACCCATTTTGCCAAAGGAAAGGAAGTTGCCTAATAATTATGCACACCTGATATAGGGTGTTGATGTCATTAGACCACACCCCTTCTCATTACAGAGATGCACATCACCTAATATGCTTAATTGGTAGTAGGCTTTCGAGCCTATACAGCTTGGAGTAAGACAACATGCATAAAGAGGATGATGTGGTCAAAATACTCATTTGCCTAATAATTCTGCACTCCCTGTACATTGATAAGGTGAGGGCATAATGTTCTGTGGGCTTCCCTGTGTGCATGATTCTCTGTCTTCCAATTAATGCAAAGTCTATGAGACACCCCAAAATCTCAAATTAAAAACACAAAGAAACGTCATATAATTTATGCAGTTGTTCACTTCTAAGTTATTGTATGCAATACTCTTAAATGTGTTGTTTTATGCCTTGATTTTATTTTAATTTTGTATTGATCTTCTTTCTTTTTCTGCTAATTTCATGTTCTTTGTTTCTCTATCTGTAGACCATTCCAAAAATATTTGTCAATAAGAATTGATTGACCTGAGTAAATACGTGGAACTAATTAAAGATGTGGTTGTGGAAAGAAAGTCTCATTGCCCCTTTACATTGCATAAGAACATCTACTTAACATATTATCAGTTTCTTTCATTTTTGTTCTTATCTTAGATTTTTTTTTTAATTAAATTTTAAAAAGCCATTTCAAAACCTTTACTATCATGTTATAAGAAATGACTCATAACTTTGCATGGGTGTTTAAAGTAAAGAAATATATATTAGCATTAGAACTATTGATACTAAATAAATGTGCTTAATTTTTATATACACAAATAAATATATTTATTTTTCAAGTATAAATAGAGGATACTGTATTTCAGCAAAAATATAAAATGTATTCAAAGTTTCCATTAAACATTTGACAATTTTGTACTTGTTGGTAGTGGATTAAGGGAAACCTGTAAGTGAAACATTAAAGGGACAGTACACTCTAAAATTGTTTTTCCATTAATGTATTTTAAATGACTTGTTATACCAACTGCAGAGTATAAAATATTTTAGAAATTGCATTTTCGGGTTTATTTGTGTGTATGAAGTAGCTGGTTTTGTGCTTTGAAACTACAGCCTATTACAATGGGTTGAGCTTCAGGTAATATTAGATCTCATTATGTTATATCACTTTTATGTACACAGACTTGCTTCCTTATCTTATATTTGTGTAATCTCTTCTGCTGGCTGTGTTTACTTAGCCTTGTCAATAGCGTATATACGCCAGTATCAAAACTTTCAGTATAGGTTGGGAAACCACAAGCTAAATCAGCTATTTCAAATGCTGAAATATGAGTAAAGGAGCTACTTGCAACCAATTTAATATACTCTAGCAGGTAAAAAGGATCATTGGGAATAATTTAAAGGGGAGAAAGTTTTTGGTTGAACTGTCCCTTAAGGGCAGAGCCTATAGACATTTTTGCACATTAGTTCTGTTATATAGTAGGCTTGGAGGCAAAGTGGTGTCCATCTGAAATCTGTCAATTGTGTTGCAGAACACTAACCTTATAGGAGGGATGAGACAGTGAAATACAACATGAGTCAAGGCTTCATCAGCAACTATTTCCTGAGAGGGTGAGTATCGCTGAAAGAACATAGTACAGATTCAACATGAAATATCACTAGCACTGGGCACAGCATTCTGGCACCAAATCTCCCTGGAAAAATTAGATTGAAGACCCGCAATGAAGCAAACACAATGGTGTCCTCAGATAAATTATTGAAACTTAGCTCTTACAGAATGTTTCTCTATCCTTCCCTTTTCCAACCTGATGCAGAATTATTCATAACTACTGGGCTTTTATTATTTGATATTTTTTTATAACACTCCAGTTTCCTGCAAGCTGTTAGAACTCAGACTGGGAAGCTCAGAAAAGAGTCTGGCTGACTGTAGGTGGAGTCTAAGAGGTTCTTGGGCTTGGCTGGGAGACACAAAATGGCATAAGGAGCAAAATATAGGATAGCTGGAGCAATGTTAGATAAAAATCTGCAGAGCACCTGGACATTTTCTTTCACATCTACTACCAAACCATAATTACCCTTATAAAATACTAGTTAACCATTGACTGGATATAAAACTTCATGGCTATTTCATGTCTATTGTAGCTATTGAGAATTAATTATGTTGCATATGCATGTGAATAGGAAAGCAGCCCTTATTATTGTGCCCTCTGGTCCTTTATCTTTGCAGATTACAAAATACAGGAAATGTTCATCTCATTAATCTCTGCAGCTTCAGCCAGTGTCTCCACACTCAAACCACTGTTTTCAACAAAGGTCGTTTTATATCCATCCCAGTGTAACAGTGCAGCAACTTATGTTTCTTAAATTAGTTAGATATAGCAAGCACATATCTAGTCCTGTGGAGCTGTTTTATTATAAACAAAGCCAACTTGTATATCATCAAAAAGAAGTCTGTATTACTCTTGTCCCTATTAACCCCTAAGCTACAATAACCCCTACATCACTTAACACCGAAACAACCATTAAACCCACCACAATAACCCCTACATTATTTAACCCCCTAAACCACCATTACCCCCACCGCAATAACCCATACACTACTTAACCCTCTAAACCAACATTACCCCATCACAAAATAACCTCCTACTTTATTAACACCCTAACAGCTACCCCCCACCCCAAGACTTCTAACCTAAGACCCCCTAATTACCAAAAAATTTAAAAAATACTAACAGTAAAAAAAAGCATTACCAAAAATAAAAAAATCCTACCAGTAAAAGCCCTATTTTAAAACTAAAGTACCCTAAATAAAAGCCCCTCTAAAAAAATGATATACTAAAACTAAACAAATCCCCCAAAAGTAAAACCAATCTTTAAAAAACCTAATCTAAAAATCACCTTGAAAAGGACATTTGTTGGGCAGTGCCCTGGTTGAAGTTATTGTCTATCCTAACCCCCCCAAAAAAAACATATCTTTTGATATTCCACCTGATACTTCTTCTTGCTGTCACCGTGGCACACTGAAGATTGAATGCAAGGTTCCACCTTATATAGGGGTGCCCTTGCATTTCTATTGGCTGATTTTTTTATTCAATTTCAAATCATGACTTGACCCAGACTGGCAGTGTTTTGGCTCAAGTTTTCAGTGACATCCCTAAAAGGCTAACTGACCAATTAGGGTGTACTCATTTCTGCATAATAGACTACTGATGCTAATGTATTGATTAGAAGCCAAAGCGTGGATAGACCTCTGCTGCCCCAAGATATGTTCCATCATATCCAAAGTCGAGTTTTATGGAGTAGTTATACCGTGCTGGGAAGTTCTGCCTTACTCTGTTCCTGCCTAAGAAGCTGACTGGCTTTAACACTGTGGTGGAAGTGGTCTGCAATCCTTCTGCACCATTCAAGTAAAGTTGTTAACTTAGAGTTGCCTTCAGGCATAGCAGCCTTTACCATCAGGTGGAGGATGCAAGCCAAAGAATGCACACCGATAAAGTCACCCTCACGGAGATCCTTTGCCATATTGGGTGCTCTGTCGGGGACTACAAAGCCAATTTCTGCCTTGATGCCTGGCTGCTCTCCTACCAATTGTTTCACTGGCCTCCTAAGAGCCTGCAATATATTGTCAATGGTATGCTGCTCATTCAACAACTCAGCATGGAGGAGGAATGATAGTTTGCCCTTCTGATCTACGGACCCGTTCCTGCCCGTATTGGAGCTGCCTGCCGCTGTACCACCTGTAATAAGGAGATTGTTGCACTGGTGCTGCTGCTGGCCCTGCCTTCTTCCCTCAATAACAGAGCCTTGGAGGTTTGTGTGAATATGTTGGTTAATCCAGGAGCTGGTAAAATGACCCAACACTCTCCCACAGCTAACTTCTTTGCCCCACAGTTTGCATTTAGCAAAGTGTCCATCTCCAATGCTATCAAAGTGGTACCACTCCTTTTAGTGACTTGAAGCAGTTGCTGCCCCTGCCTGATCTTTTAACGCTGTTGTGGTCTACCACTAATTCTGACTGCCCTCCCTGGAGCACTATTTCCTCTACTACTGGTGAAACTGCTAGTGGTAGTAGGGGTGCTTGTGGTAGTGGTGGTAGCAGAACTGCCAGTGATTCTAATACTTACAGAGATTGCACTACTAGTTGTTAAAGAAAAATATTTTAACTCTGCCATTTTGCCCTATGCTCTATATTAAATTGATGTTTATAGCTTTAAGAACAATACACTTTCTTGTCAGATCAGCTATTATGTTGTGCTTGCAAAAATATTAACTTCTAGCTAAGTAAAAAACACCCAAGTCTGTATGGACGAGACGAAGACCACAAGTTGCCTATGTGTGAAGATTCTGGATTGGCCTAAAGCACAACACATGGGCTATACAAGAGACACTGTTCTTATCTGATTTTGGGCGCCTGCTTGTGTCACTGTAAAGTGATGGCATGCTGTCACTCTGTTGTAATCCTGCTTAATTTTTTCAATAATAATCTTTTAAATTTGGACCAGTTGTATTTTTTTTCTTCAACATTTTGAAAGCAATTCTGGATGGAGCCAGGCATGGAACCTGAGGACAGGAGACCACCAACACCAACAGGTGAGAACCTTTGTGTCTCAAATTGCTCTCCCCTCCTCTGATTCCTAAACCCTCTGTCCTGTCATAAATTCAAACTCCCAAGAACCTGAAACAACTGTTTTATGTTTTAACATCTTTTGTTATGAATGTGTGAGTGTAAGAGGCCCTTCACGGCGTGTGAATGTACTGCTCTGAGATACCCCTCTGCAGAGAAAGCAAGTGGGAGCAGTGGTGTGTTAAGTAAGAAGACTCTATCGTCCTCAGACACTAATGTTTTCTATTTTCTGAGTTTGTCAAGTAAACTGTTACTAACATTGTCTGCACAGCAAAGGAGCAATGAAAATTTAAATGTGGGTTGGTGCAGAGTTTCTTACTAGTCTGCCTTGGTCTGTCAATACAAAGTCTCTGGGTACCCCCTGTGCTCGGCCTTTGGACATCATTTATTAAGTGCAACTTCAGTCCAATGCTGCTATTGGTTATGGTGCTATTCCTTGAGAACGAGAGCAATCCCTGATCTCTGATCACCTCTCTGCTTTGTTTCTGGACATCCCTGGTCATGCTGGTTTGAGCCTGTACTCTTCTATGCTGAAGGGTGCATCCCTAAGCTGTAGAAGACTTGTCTCTCATGATAGATAAAACTGTTGATGTCAGCCCCCTAGCAGGTTTGACTTTGACTTTAATGATATAAGAGGCCAGGTACTTTTTTGGTTTGTCTCCCTACTGTTATTTGGGCTTGTTGGAAAATATGATGGGATTACAAGCAGGAATTTTTAGTGTGGGGCCTTCCCTGACAGCCACAGCCACAGTTCTGCTAAGAGTTGAGGGAGAAGGGTAAGAGTCCAATCCATCAAAGCTGGGCTTTGGGAAATGATCTTAGCAAGGGTGACACAGTGTCATCCTTAAGCAATGGGCGTCCAAAAAAATCCTCCTACCCCACAGGAGGATATAAATAAAAAATATGGCATGTGGGTCAACCGGCATCTGCCTAAATGGTGCAAGCTGGCTAAGGGAATGGATTTTGGGATTCCGAAAGGGGGAACCTTTGAATTATCCCACTGGGAGAATCTCTATGAAAGTTTTAAGAAAAAATTAATAGAGCCTAATGAGAAGGCAGCTTGGAGTAGATGGACTGTAGAATCCTATCAGAGACAGCAAAGGGCCCAATGTATTTTTACTATAGAGACAAATACAGGGAGAACAGACCAGCTGGGAGGGGGAAGTCAGTCAGACTCAGATAGGGAAGAGGCAGAACAGACAGATAAGCCATGGAGCTATCCATATGGGTTTGTAAATGAGCTGTACCATATTACCATCAGCTACAACCCCACATGGAGAGATCTGTTGCAGATAATAAGGGTTGTGGCTGGTCAAATAGACACTTCTGCCATCTGTACTATACTTATCCTGCCACTTACCCCATTAGAGGTAGAGAATATCCCATGGAGGGCATTGGAATATGTCAACTAGCTCAAGAATACAATCACTTTGGTGTTCCCTCCACAGTCTTGGGTTCGGGCGACAACTATCGAACAAAAGGCTAAAGAACCAGTAGAAGACTACTTTGAGAGATTTAGGAAAACTGTGGAGGAGGCGGGAGGTAACCTTGAAGACCAAGGTATGGGAACAATGCTCACTGCCACATTGGTGATGGGACTGAATAAAGAAATCCATGATAAATTGGTTTCCACCCATTCTGATTGGCGAGATAAATCAGTCCCAGCACTAATGAGCTTAGCGAGCTCAATACAAAGGAACATAGAGGTAGTACAGGAAAAAGAAAGCACAAAGGGTAATGCTAGTGAGTGCCCCTGGGAAACCCCAATGGCAACAGTTTAGAGGGACAAATAAGGGGAACCCATAAAAGCCAAATGCTATAACTGTGACAAACCGGGTCATTTTGCAAGAGACTGCACAGCTCCAAATGGGGAAGACAGGAGAACAATTGATGGGTTGGGCTTCCAGTGCTACCAATTATATCTGAGAGCAGATTGGGTGACGCCTTTGTTTGCCTGACCCTCTCTGACATGCCATACCATTCTGTGGAGTGTTTGGTGGATACTGGAGCAGCCCGCAGTGTTCTCAAAAGATGAGAAGCCCCAAATTTGAAAATTTCTGGACAAATTGATGCCATAGGACTAGCGGGTAATAATATCATGCTAAAGGAAACTGTAGAAACTCCTGTAACTATAGGTCAAGTTAACACCTCCCTCTCCTTTATTCTCAGTGATACTGCTCCCTGCAATCTTCTGGTAAGAGATGCACTGATGAAGTTCAAAGCAAACATCCAATATACATAGGATGGACCAATAGTGACTACTCAAGTGAGATCTGATGATCACAACACTCTGGAGAGTCTGGTCCCCCTGATGGCGGTATACATCCCTCTAGAGCAGGATATTCCACCTGACCTGAGGGATGTTCCCCTGGATGTTTTGGCTACTAAAGGTAGTCCAGTGGGCCTGATAAGACAAGCAGACCCAGTGGTGATCAAGCTCAGACCCGGAGCTAAATTACCTAGGATCCCTCAATATCCCCTCAGTATGAAACAAATAAATTGCATAAGAGACCAAATTAAAACCTTTTGTGAATCAGGGGATCCTGATTCCCACAAAATAACCAGTAAATACACTCCTGTATCCCATGGCTAAGCCAGGGAAACCAGATAATTTCTGCCTAGTTTATGATTTACGGGCAGTGAATAAAATGATTCATGAAGATGCCCCACTAGTCAAAATCCCCACACTATTCTAGGAGAAATTCCTTCAGACACCCCCTGGTTCAGTGTGATAGATTTAGTTGACGTTTTCTTTTGTGTCCGTGTACATACTGACTTCCAACACCTGTTTGTCTTCACCTTTGAGGGACAACAGTATGCTTGGTCGAGATTGCCACAGGGGATGGTCTCTTTGCCATCTGAATTTGGTCAAGTTATGAAACAGGTCCTAGATAGGTGGCAGGCATTAGTTGGGGTGACTATTGGGCAGTATGCTGATAATATACTGCTGGCAGCCTCCTCGAAAGAGCTGTGCGCCAATCCGACTGCTTCATTGCTCTCCCACTTGAACACTGAGGAATGCAAGAAATCCCTTAGTAAATTACAGTTCTGCCAGGAAAAAGTCATTTTTCTGGGGCATTGTATATCACGGGTCTCTAAACATATAACTGCAGATAGAGTATCCGTGATACAGAGGGCAACATAGCCACAGGATGCTAAACAGATTAGAGCCTTTTTGGGACTAGTTGGGTACTGCAGACAGTGGATACCTAATATGTCTCAACTTGCTGCTCCCCTATAAGCTCTAACCACTCATACTGGACACATAGAGCTATCTGGGGAGGAAACTCAGGCTGTGGACCAATTAAAGACTGCTATACTCAGTGCCCCGTCACTGGCACTCCCAAATTATAACAAGCCATTCTACCTGTTCTGCCATGAACTGTAAGGTGAGACTTCGGGAGTGCTCACCCAGAAGTATGGAGGGAACCAGAAACCAGTGGGGTACTTTAGTGCCAAGCTGGATTCTGTAATACTAGCAGGAGCTGCAAGTGTAAAATCAGTTGCGGCAGCAGCAATGTTAGTTGAAAAAACAACTGACATTGTCCTTGGGAACCAGTTGTTTCTTATGGTCCCTCATGCTGTAAAAGCAGTGCTCCACAGCCTGACAACCAGACACCTCTATATAGCCAAACTAACTAAATATGAAATTTCCTTGCTGGTACCGTCCAATATTGTAATTCTTAGGTGCAATGATTTAAATCCAGCTACCCTTTTGCCACTTCATGATGAAAATTGGGAACAGCACACAGGACACGACTGTAAGCAGGAAATAGAGTTACTGTATACTATGTTCCTCCCAGTCCTGTCCTGGATGACCACATCCTAAATGCTGAAATGACTCTCTATGTAGATGGGTCTAGACTGCAGAGACCAGAGGGAGGGTTTGCCGCTGGGTTTGCCTTAGCGGATGACACCTCCATTCTGTATTCTGAGCCCCTTGATCCTAGCATACATTCAGCACAAAGCGCTGAGTTGCTTGCCCTGACCAAGGCATGTGAATTGGCAGAAGGGAAGACTGTAAACATATATACAGACTCCTGTTATGCTTATGGAATCATCCATGATTTTGGCTTCCTGTAGGCACATAGAGGTTTCCTGACCTCTAGTGGAAAAATGGTAAAACATGCAGACCTTATACAAGATTTGCTACAAAAGGTGAAGCTACCCAGAGCTGTAGCTGTTATGAAATGCCAGGCATATCAGCGAGCAATAGATCCTATCACTATGGGTAATAATAGGGTAGATGAAGCAGCCAAGAAGGCAGTTCTCATGATACTCCAACAGTCCTCTGAAACTGTGGCGAATTTGACAATGAATGTTTTAAAAACCCTCCAAAACCAAACAGGTTCCCTAACTCAGAGCAAGTGGAGAAATGCTGGTTGCAAACTGGAAAATGAGGTTTGGAAACATGGGGATGGTAGATTATGTGCACCTCCAGTGCTATATCCCATTTTAGAGAGTATACAATCTTCAAGTTTGTCCATTTGTGCCATTTATATTACATTATTGCACTAGGAGGTGCTCCCCCATTTCTTTTTTTATTTCTTGTTCAGATTCTACATTTGTTTCCATTGAAGCTCCATCATCCAGTCGCTGGATCAGTGTAGCTGGGTCACTGTGATTCCCCAGCCTGCCCCAATCAGCACATAGGTGCTGCTTATTTTGTGAGTATTTTTCTTGCACAAATTGTATTTTTTGTTTATTATCTTGCAATATTGCACTAGGAGGCGCCCTCTTTTCTTTGTGATTAATTTCCACAGATGTTCAGTTGCTTTGTTTGTTAAAAGAGGAGCTGCCCATCAAGCCTTCTATCAAGTGTGAATATCATACTACCAACCATACCTGGACTTTACCAAAAGAATTTCTTAAAGATTTCAGGACTATATTGAGTATCAGTACATGTTACATAGCTGAGGCAAAGAATCCAGCTAAGTTATTTCCACTAAGTGTATGGTTTGAGATTTATTATTGTTTTGTTGCACATCAAATGTTGTTAACTAACTAATATATGTGAATAGCGCCCCCTACAGTTGGATACCTAGGTATCATCAACAGGTTTGGGTATATCCCATTTTAGCCAGTCAATCTCATCTCCCTTCCCATGTTTCCAAAGGGGGAATGATTGCTAGTGTTAATAAATTTTGCTTTGCACCAGGTTTCTCACAATTTGAAACTGAATGGTGGAAGAAATGCATGATCTGTGCTAAATACAATCTAGGTCAATTGACAAAAGTGGAGATAAAACACCTTGTAATCAGCTATATTAAGAGTTTTGAACGATTTAGGGAAATTAACGACCGCCACAAAAGCAGCGTTAATTCACCTCCCTATAGCGCTGCTATTGCAAGTTTGTAAAAAGCAAGCTTGTGTGGACGATATGGTGGCGTTGAGCTCCATACCACACCGAAATACAAGCACTGCTTTGACGTGCTCGTGCACGATTTCCCCATAGACATCAATGGGGAGAGACGGCAAAAAAGAAGCCTAAAACCTGAGATCGTGGAAACAAAAGTTCCGTAACGCAGCCCCATTGATGTCTATGCTGAAAGAAAAAGTTATGTTTAAACTTAACACCCTAACATAAAAACCACATCTAAACACCCCTAATCTGCTGCCCCTAATATCGCCGCCACCTACATTACAGTTATTAACCCCTAATCTGCCGCCATTAACATCACCGCCACCTATATTACAGTTATTAACCCCTAATCTGCTGCCCCTAACATCGCCGCCACCTACATTCCAGCTATTATCCCCTAATCTGCCGCCCTTAACATCGCCGCCACCTAAATAAAACTATTAACCCCTAATCTGCCGCCCTTAACATCCCCACCACCTACATTACAGTTATTAACCCCTAATTTGCTGCCCCCAATGTGGCCGCCACTATACTAAAGTTATTAACCCCTAAGCCTCTGGCCTCCCACATCACTAACACTACATAAATATATTAACCCCTAAACCTAACCATAACCCTAACGTAATCCTAAGCATAAATCTAACCCTAACACTCCCTAACTTAAATATAATTAAAATAAAGCTAAATAAACCTTACAATTATTAACTAAATAATTCCTATTTAAAAATAAATACATACTTACCTGTAAAAAAAAACTAAGAAAATAACTAATAGTTATATTGTAGCTATCTTAGGTTTTATTTTTATTTCACAGGTAAGTTTGTATTTATTTTAACTAGGTAGACTAGTTAGTAAATAGAGCTTCGATTTGATGGCCCATACCAGGTGTTACTGACCACACCCACCTCAGTCAAAGTGGAAGGGAAACCAAACTGGATACACGCCTCCCACTGTAAGAAGGTGAACTTCCAGGTCGGTGATAAGAACCTGTATCAAAAGGGTGAGGCCACTGGGGACGAAGAAGGTTAACAAACTACCAAAATGCATATACTGCCTTGCTTTTCTCTTTGTCCTTTTCTTTCGCCTAGATATAGAGTTTGGCGTTAGCCGTCAAAAGCAGCGTTAAGGGCTCCTAACCCTGCTTTTTACCGCCCGCTGGTATTTAGAGTCAGCCAGGAAAGGGTCTAACGCTCACTTCCAAGCCACGACTTTTCCATACCGCAGATCCCCTTACGCCAATTGCATATCCTATCTTTTCAATGGGATCTTCCTAATGCTGGTATTTAGAGTCTTGGCTGAAGTGAGCGGTAGAGCCTTTACCGACAAGACTCCATCCGCAGGAAAAAGTCAGTAGTTAAGAGCTTTCTGGGCTAACGCTGGTTTATAAAGCTCTTAACTACTGTGCTCTAAAGTACACTAACACCCATAAACTACCTATGTACCCCTAACCCGAGGTCCCCCCACATCGCTGCCACTCTAATAAAAAAATGTAACCCATAATCTGCCGACTGCACACTGCCGCCACCTACATTATACCTATAAACCCCTAATCTGCTGTTCTTAACATCGCCGACACCTACATAATATTTATTAACCCCTAATCTGCCCCCCCAACGTCGCCGCTACCTACCTACACTTATTACCCCTAATCTGCCGACCGGAGCTCGCTGCTACTCTAATAAATGTATTAACCCCTAAACCGCCTCACTCCCACCTCAAAAACCCTATAATAAATAGTATTAACCCCTAATCTGCCCTCCCTAACATCGCAGACACCTAACTTCAAGTATTAACCCCTAATCTGCCGACCGGACCTCGCCGCTACTCTAATAAATGTATTAACCCCTAAAGCTAAGTCTAACCCTAACCCTAACACCCCCCTAAGTTAAATATAATTTTATTCTAACAAAATAAATTAACTCTTATTAAATAAAGTATTCCTATTTAAAACTAAATACTTACCTGTAAAATAAACCCTAATATAGCTACAATATAACGAATAATTATATTGTAGCTATTTTAGAATTTATTTTTATTTTACAGGCAACTTTGTATTTATTTTAACTAGGTACAATAGCTATTAAATAGTTATTTACTATTTAATAGCTACCTAGTTAAAATAATTACAAAATTACCTGTAAAATAAATCCTAACCTAAGTTACAATTAAACCTAACACTACACTATCAATAAATAAATTAAATCAATTAACTACAAGTACCTACAATTAAATAAACTAAACTAAATTACAAAAAAAAAACACTAAATTACAAAAAATAAAAAAAAATTACAAGAATTTTAAGCTAATTACACCTACTCTAAGCCCCCTAATAAAATAACAAAGCCCCCAAAATAAAAAAATACCCTACCCTAATCTAAATTAAAAAAGTTAACAGCTCTATTACCTTACCAGCCCTTAAAAGGGCTTTTTGTGGGGCATGCCCCAAAGAAATCAGATCTTTTGCCTGTAAAAAAAACACAATACCACCCCCCAAAATTACAACCCACCACCCCTACTCTAACCCAAACCCCCCTTAAATAAACCTAACACTATCCCCCTGAAGATCTCCCTACCTTGAGTCGTCTTCACCCAACCGGGCACCAATGGACCAAAAGAAGACATCCGGAGCGGCAGAAGTCTTCATCCTATCCGGGCAGAAGAGGACATCCGGACCGGTAGACATCTTCATCCAAGTGGCATCTTCTATCTTCATCCATCCGGAGCGGAGCCATCTTCTTCCAGCCGACGCGGATCCATCCTCTTCTACCGACGCCTACTCGCCGAATGAAGGTTCCTTTAAATGACGTCATCCAAGATGGCCTCCCTCGAATTCCGATTGGCTGATCGGAATTAAGGTAGGAAAAATCTGATTGGCTGATTGAATTAGCCAATTAGATTCAAGTTCAATCGGATTGGCTGATCCAAGCAGCCAATCAGATTGAGCTTGCATTCTATTGGCTGATCGGAACATTGGCTGATCGGAACAGGGGTCATTTCCAGGTAGGCAGGCTGTTAGTTAGTCAAATGAGAAACACAAAGTAATAAAGGCGTGATAATAAACGCAAGGTAATAGATAAATATATGTGATAAAAAAATGATCAAAAAGGTGAGAAATGTTAGAGAAAAATATTTTAACTGCCATTTTGCCCTATGCTTTATATTAAATTGATGCTTATAGCTTTAAGAACAATACACTTTCTTGTAAATGTAATTTCAGCACCTTCACCTTCAGTTACCATCACTGTCCACTTTTGTATAATGAGTGAGCTTAGACAACCCTTACTGCTACTGTTGCTGCTGCTATTAGTCATGGTAGTGGTGGGCCCTGTATATAACCTACTCAAGGTGCACATGGAATTGCATGGTACAGCAGAAACTGAAGATTACCCTGCTGCTGCTGCTGCTGCTGCTGCTGCAGTAACTGCCTTGGCTCTTCCAGATATTTGAGCAGGAGCAACTGTCAAAGTCCTTGAAAATTATATTTGACTGTATGATGCAGAGACAACAGTGTTTTTCCCACATCCGCTCATTAGACAAATAGAAGCAGATACGGATTCTGCACTGGTAGTGATGGTGCTAATGGAAGCATCCAGAAACATAGTACACTCATGATAATTTAACATAATTATATATTATTAACTACTCTGGTACCCCCATTGCAATAGCAAATATGGTTTCAATTAGATGAGGGGTATACCATACTACCATAGTACCAATATTGGCAACAGACATGCATTGTGTGCAATATAGCCAGCCACTGAAAATTATTATGGTTGTTATATATTTTGCACCCTAATGAAAAGGTATGTTTCTATGTTGCTGTAGAGAGCCTATAGCAAACTGTCAGGTACCCACAGTGCCCCAACTGTAATAACAAATATGGTTTTAATTAGATGAGTGGTACACCAAGCTACAATATATGCACTACAGATATTATACTAGTAACAGTATAGGCAACATGCATGCACTGTATTGTATAAATTATATGATAAGTACTATATATATATATATATATATATATATATATATACTTGCAAGGAAAACAACTGATTATGCACACAAAGGGTTAAATTAACACTTTTTACCCCCAGCAAAGGCAGGAGAACAACCAGTCCCAGCAATGCCCCCTCTGCAATGTAAATGTGCAGCAAGGTAAACTATGATGCACTCACTGCAAGAAAAACATGTATTATGCACACAAATGGTTTAAATTAAAAAAACAATTTTCCCAACAAAGGCAGGAGTCCTGCTAGTGCCAGCAATGCCCCAGTGCAATATATATTAAGATACAACTATTTAACACTAAACTAGGAAAGCCCCTGGTCCATTCATCTAGTCATTATGCGGACAAAAGGGATAAAATTCAGACCAATACGTATTTGTCTGAAGAAGAATGCACATTTCTAATCTACCCCTAAATGCAACTCCCTCCTTGTATTATACTTAACCTTGACCCCATTTCAGATAATAACCCTAAGCATTTAAATATTATTTGTAATGTTATTAACCTTAAACATATCTGACCCATCCCACATTTTGAAAAACTTCCCCAATCACAATGTAGCCCAGTAGTCATTTCTCTATCATAATACAGATCCCATATGTCCTATGTCATATGAACCTCCACTCTAATCTCACTCTACACAAGCCCTTCTGCTGATGAAACTTCCATTATGCAAAAAATGCATTCATTATGTACACAAATATCCTAAATAATCACAAAATGTATTACCTGTACTGCAATCTTCAGCCTCCTACCAGTAGCAATAGTAACACCTATATGCTGATGATACCCAAATCTATCTTTCCTCTCCTGATATCTCTCCCTCTTTACTCAACCAGATTTCTGACTGCCTCTCTGCAATTTTCTCTTGTATGTCTTCACACTACCTCCAACTCAATCTGTCCAAAACTGAGCTGCTTCTTATCCCCCCTCTTCGAGACATCCGACACCTAACATTTCTCTGATGGTTGGAGACTCTATTCTCAACACCTCAACCCAGGTCCGCTGCCTTGGGGTCACACTAGACTCAGAACTCACATTCAACCCACATATACAAATGCTTACCAAATCCTGCCATTCACACCTACGCAACATTTCCAGAATTTGTCCCTTCCTTACTCAAAAAAACTACAAAAATACTTATTCATTCACTCATCCTGTCACGCATTGATTATTGCAATCTACTCTGAAATGGCCTTCCAAAACACTGCCTCTCCTCCTTCCAATCTATTATGAATGCTTCTGCTAGACTCATCCAACTAAGTCGACAATATACATCAGCTGCTCCGCTCTGCCAGTCTCTACACTGGCTCCCCATACACTCCAGAATACAATTTAAAGTATTAGCCCTAACCTGCAAAGCACTCAACAGTCTAATTCCCAACTATATTTCCTCTCTCATTGTGAAATACTCCCCATCCCGTCCTCTTCGATCAACCTCTGACCTACGTCTCTACACTCCTGTTATCTCTACATTCCACTCCCGCCTCCAAGACTTCGCACGTGCTGCTCCTGTCCTCTGGAACTCTATACCCCACTCCATCAGACTGTCTCCAACCTTGTATAGCTTCAGACAATCCTTTAAAACCCACCTATTCAGAGAGGCTTACCATCTCTCCTCCATCCCACATCCGAACCAAGCTAATACATGTACATTAACTACCTGACTCACTGCTGCAAATACAACTGATGTGACAAGCTACCCCAACCTTATGTCTCTGCACCCTAAACCTATAGACTGTGAGCTCTCCGGAGCAGGGCCCTCTTCCTCCTGTGCTAGATTTGTTTAGTCTTGTTATGTTTTGTATTTTATCACAAATCTTTGTCATTTTATACCCCTATCATTGTACCCAGCGCTACAGAATTTGGCGACGCTATACAAATAAATGATAATAATAATAATTATTCATGGGTCCTCCTGTTTGTTTTTGTTTTGTTTTTTACTTTTATTTTAACTTTGCATTGTGACTGTTAAAAAAAGTGTGAAAAAAAGGTATTTGAGACGACATTATAGGAACGTGAAACACAACATTTTTTAGACACGCAGTTTTAAACAAATTTCTAGTTTACTTATAATGTCAAATTTCCTTCATTTTTTGGCATACTTTGTTGAAGGAGCTGTAATGCATTAGTGGGAAATAATTGAAAATATAGCAAAAAAATTATTCACAGGAAACCACCTCTTCAAAAATAAAACAAAGGCATCTGTTTATCAAGCTGTCAACTTACCTGCATTCAACGGCACCAATACGCTCGCCTAAGATCGCCTAACATTGCTGCCGCAGACCTGAATACTTTCTCCAAAATTATCAAAAAAGCTGTCAAAAAGCCGCGCACCAAGTACGGTACGATGAGCAGCGGACTGTTGTTAACAGTCATCGATCTCGCTCCTCTTCGGCTTTTTTACAGCTTTATTGGTACCCTGTCACTAAACACCCACACTATACTATGCTATACTGTTTACCCCCTAAACCAATGCTCCCGGAGCCCACCGCAACTCTAATAAATGTATTAACCCCTAAACCGCCGCTCACGGACCCTGCCACAACTAAATAAAGTGTTTAACCCCTAAACCGCCGCTCCCAGAACTCGCCGCAACTAAATAAATTATATTTATTAACCCCTAATATGCCCCCCCTACACTGCCGCCACCTACATTATATTTATTAACCCCTAATCTGCCCCCCCTGCACCGCCGCCACCTATATTATATTTATAATACCTAATCTAAGGTGTAATTGTAACTTAGGTTAGGTATTATTTTGCAGGTATATTTGTATTTATTTTAGCTAGGTAGTTATTAAATAGTTAATAACTATTTAATAACTATTGTACCTAGTTAAAATAAATACAAACTTGCCTGTAAAATAAAAATAAAACCTAAGATAGCTACAATGTAACCATTAGTTATAGTGTAGCTATCTTATTGTTTATTTTATAGGTAAGTATTTAGTTTTAAATAGGAATAATTTAGTTAATGATAGGAATATTTATTTATATTTATTTAAATTATATTTAAGTTAGGGGGTGTTAGGGTTAGGGTTAGACTTAGGAGTTAATAAATTTAATATAGTGGCAGCGGTGTAGGAGGGGCAGATTAGGGGTTAAGAAATATAATGTAGGTGGCGGCGGTGTGGGGGGCAGATTAGGGGTTAATAAATATAATGTAGGTGGCGGTGGGCTCCGGGAGTGGTGGTTTAGGGGTTAAACACTTTATTTAGTTGCAGCGGGGTCCGTGAGTGGCGGTTTAGCGGTTAATAAGTATAATGTACTTGGCGGCTGTGTAGGGGGCGGCAGATTAGGGGTGTTTAGACTCGGGGTAGATGTTAGGGCGTTAAGTGTAAACGTTCCCATAGGAATCAAAGGGATATCGGGCAGCAGCGAACATGAGCTTTCGCAGCGTTCAGACTCCCATTGATTCCTATGGCATCCGCCGCCTCCAGGACGGCGTATTGAAAACCAGGTACGCTGGGCCGGAATAGTGCCAAGCGTACCTGGTAGACTTTTGATAACTAGCAAAAGTAGTCAGATTGTGCCGAACTTGAGTTCGGAACATCTGTAATGACGTAAGCATCGATCTGTGTCGGACTGAGTCCGGCGGATCGTATGTTACGTCACAAAATTCTACTTTTGCCGGTCTGTAGGGTTTGATAACTAAGGGGAATCAGGCTCGCCACAAATACGCTGCAGAATTCCAGCATATTTGCGGTTGACGGCTTGATAAATAGATTGCAAAGACTTTAATGTATCAATTAAAAGGTACATGGGCACCAAGGCATAGTAGGAAAAAGGTATAGAAATGGTCTTATGCGTTTCGGCAATGCGTAGCCTTAATCATAGACCATAAGGTCTTTGCAGGTGTCACATATATTTATACCATACAAAAGTTACCCATTGGAGGATAAAAACACAACCTCCTTTTTTTTCTGGATATTGAGGTGTTTATCCAGCGTGAAGTATGGAGTAGGAGTGTTCATCATTGTATGCCGACCAGTGTGTGAAAGACGTCACCCAGAAGTGACGATTACATGTGCTGAGAAGCACAACGCTGTTTGTGGAGGATCTAACAGATTATAGCAGGACTGGAGCATGCCGGAGCGTAAGGGGTAGGGTTGGTTACTTGCCACAGTCCCCCGCCTGTTGAAGTCCTGCTGACTTCCTTGGAGTGGTAAGTCAGGCTCAGTGAAAACTGCACGCCAAGAATCTCTATTTACGCTAAACATCCAGGTGATTGTGACAGTCTTTATTTACCCGGCACTTTATTTTACATGTGGAGAACTGTCTTTTTTCTTATAACTAGTTGAACATATTAGGTGAGCTAATCACAAAAGGCATTTATGTGAAGCTAGCTCACAGTAGTTCATTGCTGCTCTTGAACATGCCTAGTTATGTTTTTTTTTAAAAAAAGATACCAAAAGAACATAGCAAATAAGACCATAGAAATAAATTTGAAAGTTTGTTTAAAATGATGTGCTATATCTGAATCATGAAAGATTATTTTTTACTTTACTGTCCCTTTACGATGGGTTGCAGCAAACTGACCAGAGTTTTACATTGAAATGGATGGAAATTGCAAACTCTTGTGACCTTTCTCTGTGTGGAATTGATCTTGAGCTGGCATAAGCTGTTTTGATTTGCTAACCCACCCAAAGAAATGGATAAAAAGCAACTTAAATTATAATGAATTATATTAAAATATTATTTTAAAATAATATATGTTTAAAAATGGTAAAATATTTAACATGTGACAGTTTACATTTGAATCATTCTTTCATTAATTTGCAGACCTTTTTGGGTTAATACATTCAAAACTGCACCTGCAATTAAATCAATTATCCGTGTATTTCTGGTAAACAGCTAATTCCATCCCTTTTTCATATCTTTTCTTCTTGCTGCACCTGTCCTAGATTTATCTGGGCCGTTTATTCAATCCTAGGTTATGCACACAGCCTCACATTACCAACAATAAGGAGACATTACAGAACTACACTGACTTGAAAGAAAATCAGTTTTATGGCATTATATACACTTAGCGTTATACTTGGCTACCATGTGGGAGCTAATGGAAAAAGAATCATATTTAGGAAGAGACCAATCATATATAGGGTCATTGTGTTCCCATAACATGTATAAAATGGTGCTTAAAAACATCATCCAATCATGTTACTTTTTTACATTTATATAAAAAAAATGTATTAATCTTATTCTCACCAAAAGCTTAGCGGCATACTTCATGCATATGCTTTATTCTTCCCATGTACTGCCATCTCTTTATTTACTTAAAGGGACAGTAAACACAATCGGTTAGATTACGAGTTTTTGTCGGTAATGGTGTACGGTGCTAACGCTCCTTTTTTTCTCACCGCTTACTTAAGACAACGCAGGTATTACGAGTTCACTGCAAGCTGGCGTTAGCCTCAGAAAAGTGAGCGTTGAGCAAAATTTAGCTCCACATCTCACTTCAATACCAGCGTTGCTTAAGTCAGCGGTAAGCTGGTGTAACGTGCTTGTGCACGATTTCCCCATAGGAAACAATGTGGCAGAGCTGGCTGAAAAAAAAACTAACACCTGCAAAAAAGCAGTGTTCAGCTCCTAAAGCAGCCCCATTGATTCCTATAGGAAAATACTTTTTACATCTGCACCTAACACCCTAACATGAACCCCGAGTCTAAACACCCCTAACCTTAAACTTATTAACTCCGAATCTGCCGCTCCGGACACCGCCGCCACCTACATTATACCTATGAACCCCCAATCTGCTGCCCCCAACATCGCCGGCCCCTACATTATATTTATTAACCCCTAATATGCCCCCCCAATGTCGCCGCAACTATATTAAATTTATTAACCCCTAAACCTAAGTCTAACCCTAAACTTAATGTTGAGGGGGTATTGTATTTTTTTTTACAGGTAAAAGAGCTGATTGCTTTGGGGTAATGCCCAGCAAAAGGCCCTTTCAAGGGCTATTTGTAATTTAGTATAGGGTAGGGCTTTTTATTTTTTGAGGGGGCTTTTTTTATTTTATTAGGGGGATTAGATTAGGTGTAATTAGTTTTAAAAATTGTAATTTCTTTTTTTTTCTGTAATTTAGTGTTTGTTGTTTTTCGTAATTTAGTTTATTTAATTTAATTGTAATTAATTGGAGGTATTTTATGTAATTAATTTAATGATAGTGTAGTGTTAGGTGTAATTGTAACTTAGGTTAGGGTTTATTTTACTGGTATACTTGTATTTATTTTAGCTAGGTAGTTATTAAATAGTTAATAACTATTTAATAACTATTGTACCTAGTTAAAATAAATACAAAGTTGCCTGTAAAATAAAAATAAATCCTGAGATAGCTACAATGTAACTATTAGTTATATTGTAGCTATCTTAGGGTTTATTTTACAGGTAAGTATTTAGTTTTAAATAGGAATAATTTATTTAGATGTATTTAAATTATATTTAAGTTAGGGGGTGTTAGGTTTAGGGTTAGACTTAGGTTTAGGGGTTAATAAATTTATTATAGTCGTGGCGACGTTGGCGGCGGCAGATTAGGGGTTAATAAATTTAATATAGTTGCGGCGACATTGGGGGGGCATATTAGGGGTTAATAAATATAATGTAGGTGCCAGCGATGTTGGGGGCAGCAGATTGGGGGTTCATACTTATTTTAGCTAGGTAGTTATTAAATAGTTAATAACTATTGTACCTAGTTAAAATAAATACAAAGTTGCCTGTACAATAAAAATAAATCCTGAGATAGCTACAATGTAACTATTAGTTATATTGTAGCTATCTTAGGGTTTATTTTACAGGTAAGTATTTAGTTTTAGATAGGAATTATTTATTTAGATGTATTCAAATTATATTTAAATTAGGGGGGTTAGGGTTAGGTTTAGACTTAGGTTTGGGGTTAATACATTTAATATAGTAGCGGCGACATTGGGGGCGGCCGATTAGTGGTTAATAAATGTAGGTAGGTGTCGGTGATGTTAGGGACGGCAGATTAGGGATTAATAAAATTTAACTAGTGTTTGCGAGGTGGGAGTGCGGCGGTTTAGGGGTTAATATATTTATTACAGTGGCGGCGATGTCCGGTCGGCAGATTAGGGGTTAAATAATTTTATTATAGTGTTTGCGATGTGGGGGGGCTCGGTTTAGGGGTTAATAGGTAGTTTATGGGTGTTAGTGTACTTTTTTTTTTTTTTAATTTCACATTTTTATTGATAAATAATATTCTCAATTACAAGATAACAAAATGAATGTTTTTTTTGGAGCTCGCAGGCTCCTGCCGGACATATAAACAAAAAACTTGAAACAATTTCACATTTCAGGTTGGAATGTATTCATAAAATGGTGAGTGAGCGTGATATAGCTCTTATCATGAGAAGTAGGTTAGATGGGATGGGAAAGGGGCTGGAGAGAAGAGGAGGGTAATAGTAGGGTTAGAGGTAGGAGGAAAGTTCTTATTCAGAGGATGGGTATCAGAGGTCATCTAATGCGTGTTTATTCTAGTATTCGGGGACCAGGAAGTGGTGTAGCAGGATTGCCAATCTGCCCACACTAGTTCAAACAGGTCTGCCTTATTTAGGGAATAGAAGATAGGTTTCACCATGTTGTATATATATGCCATATAGTTTAGGATGCATGGCCATTTTGGGGGCGTCTTGGTTTTCCATGCTTGGGCTATAGTCGCTTTAGTAGCTGTTAACAAATAGATTGCCAGGTATGCTTGGTGCTTAGGTAGTTTAAGAATGCCTATGTGTAGAAGGGCATTGGAAGGAGTTGTGGGAAGTGCTATACCTAGTCCCGCTAGTGTGCGGAAACAAGTGTTCCATAGAGGTCTCAACCTAGGACATTCCCACCATATATGTAGGGAATCTCCTTTTTTACCACAACTACGCCAACATAGAGGAGATGCAGAGTCAAACATTTTGTTCAATCTAGCATGGGTAAGGTACCAGTGTGTTAAGAGTTTGTAATAAGTTTCGAAGAGTGTAACACAGTGTAGTGCTTTTTTGGTGAGGGAAATTACATGTTGCCATGTCTGTGGGGGTACGGTCACGTTCAGAAACGACTCCCATTTGAGTAAGTGAGGGAGCTTGTTCTCAGAGTCTGAATTTCCTATTAAGGTGTAGTGTATAGATAGGGGCCTATGTAGTTTGCTGCCTTGCTGCCAAGTCGTTTCCCAGAGTGTTCGGGGTCGGTGCAATTCGGGTTGGAAGCCCCAACTGAGAAGGAAGCTCTTTAGTCTCGTATATTCAAATGTCATATGTCTGGGAAGGTTGAAGTCAGCCTTTATTTCTAAGAGTGTCCTATATCGCGGAGCTGGTGAAGTGACCCAAAAGTCCGCTACTGTATGTATTCCTACTCGTGTCCAGCCGTGAGGATGAGAGTCAGGTAGGCCTCGAAGGAGACCTGTCATGGAAGTGATAGGTGAGGGGTGTGGGGCTATATGTGGATAATGTCTCAGCTTATCCCACATGGCGAGGCATTCTCATATTATGGTGTTACTAATGTCTGTGGTCCGTCGTATGTGGGTAGGGATCCAGATCAAGTCAGGTAGAAATATGTGGTTTGGGAGTGAGGCTTGTTCTATGGTTTTCCATTTACTAGGAGAGTCCTTCGCACCCCATTGCGAAATGTGAGTGAGCATAGCTCCTTCATAATACCTTGTTATCGAAGGGGAGGCTATACCTCCTCTACTAAGAGGGCTTTGGAGAATTTTATGCGCCACTCTAGGGGGTTTATGCTGCCATATATATTTTGTGAATTCGCTCTGAAATTGATGAAGGAGATACCCCGGAATACGGAAAGGAAGGCATCTAAATAGATAGGTTATTTTGGGTAGGAATGACATCTTAAGGGCCGTTAGTCTGCCTATCCATGATATATAAGTATAATCCCATTTGTCTTTCAGAGTGCGCAGTTCGGCTAAGAGGGGCAAATAATTATCTTTGATCATCTGAGGGATATTGTTTGATATCTTGACCCCTAAGTGTGAGATGAAGTTGTTGGCGCAGTGTACTCTATACCGGGTCTTTAAGGTGTCAGCAGTGTCTTGGGGAAAGCCCCAAGTGAAAATTTCAGTTTTATCTAAATTTAATTTGTAAAGGGACATGTAACCAAAGGAGTCTAAGATTTCCTTCAGCCTCGGGAATGAAGATAGAGGGTCTGAAGAGAATATTGTTATGTCGTCTGCAAAGAGCGCTATTTTGTGGATAGTACCATGCAGGCGTACACCATCTATTTTCTTATCTTGTCTAATTTGCTCCGCCAATGGTTCGATTGCTAGGGCGAAAAGAAGAGGTGAGAGTGGACACCCCTGTCTGGTGCCGTTGGAAATCGAAAAGGGGGGCGAGACAAAGCCTAGTCCTCTAACTACTGCCGAGGGTGTAGAGTAAAGAGCCTGTATCGCCTTGATAATTTGGTCTGGGAAACCAAAGGTTTTGAGGACTTCCCATAGGTAAGACCATCGAACGCGGTCAAAAGCCTTCTCTGCGTCTAACGAGATTACAGAGAATGGCCTATTGAGTCTGGTAGATTCAGTGCAAATGTTTAGCAGGCGCCTAGTATTGTCAGGGCCCTCGCGATGGGGAATGAATCCTACTTGGTCCAAATTTATAAGTTGCAGGAGTAATTTAGAAATGCGAATAGCGAATAATTTGGCATAAATTTTAACATCTAAATTAATCAGGGAAATTGGCCTGTAATTGGAACAAAGAGATGGATCTTTTTGTGGTTTAGGAATAGTTATCACCGTGGCTTCCAAGAATTCCTTACCAAAGCTTCCCTGTTCTCTAGCATGATTAAAGAATCTTAGGAGTAGTGGGGTCAGCTCATTTATGTATGCTTTGTAAATAGCTGCGGAGTAGCCATCTGGGCCTGGGGCTTTGAAAGGTTTTAAGCGCGTTATAACGTGTTTAATTTCCCTAAGGGTGAAGGGGGATGAGAGTGTTTCTTGGTCTTCAGATGATAATGAGGGTAAATTTAGGCTGCTAAGGAAGGAGCAAATTTTATCGGCAGGGGTTAGTTTACATCCTGCATTTTTTTCTAAATTATATAGATTTGAGTAGAATTTTTCAAAACATGTGCCAATATCTGAAGGCTTGCGGTAGGTCTGGTTCCCAGATTGAATTTGATGAATTCTTGAGGTGCTCGCTCTATTTTTAAGCTTATTGGCTAGTAAAGTGTCTGCTTTGTTGCTTTTGTGGTAGGTGATCTGTTTCAATTTAAATAAATTAGCTTGAGTGCGTTTTAGTTCTAGCTGGTTGATATGATTTTTAATCTTTACAATTTGAGCTATGGTGCTGTCTGAGGGTGTGTGTCTATTAAGGAGTTCTAGTCGGCGTAGTTCAATATGAGATTTAGAGAGGGGTAGACCTGATAGCTTTTTAAGGTGTGCTTGTCTCTTAAGTATAAGACCTCTAAAGGTGGCCTTTGCCGCACCCCAGAGTGTGTCATCTCTAACCTGATTGTTGTCATTGGTTTGGCAGTAAAATATGATATCTTTTCTAAGAGTTTCTTTGAATGCAACGTCTTGTAAGATGTCATGTGGAAGGCGCCAGGAGGGCCTCACATTGTGTCGTTCTGTTGAGCGGAAGGTTACTGAGACTAGGTCATGGTCAGACCATGGGCACAGGGAGATGTTAGAATGTTTGACTTGGTCAAGAGTTTCTGCTGAGCAGAAGACGTAATCGAGTCTGGAGTACGTTTTATGGGGATGTGAGAAGTGAGTGTAGTCTCTATCTCTAGTATGGAATGATCGCCATATATCATAGTAGCAAAAGTGGGTAATAATTTGTCTGAACTTGTGGGAGAGCTGATCAGAAGGGGTAATGTGTTTTGTGCGGGTAAGTTTTTTCTTGTCTAGTATCGGGTCCCAAGTCATGTTGAAGTCCCCCGCTAGTAAAACTCTGCCTATTTTTATCCGGTCAACTGTATGTAGAATCCGTTTGAGTTATCTAGGTTGGTGTGAGTTAGGAAGATAGATAGAGACTAGAGTGTGGTCAGTATGGTCCAGCTTACATGTTAAAATGAGAAATCTAGATTGCGGGTCTTTTAGGACTTGGATCGGTTCATAAGCTACTCTTTTATGAATTAGGATTGCTGTGCCTCTGGCTTTCTTTGAAAAGGAGGTGTATTCAAGAACGGTATAGTTTTTAGATATTGTGTAGGGGGGATTGTCTAGCGACCAATGTGTCTCCTGGAGGAAGGCTACATCGGGGTTATGGAATTTGAGCGATCTAGCCAAAAGGCTACGCTTATGTGGAGAGTTTAGGCCTCTTACATTGTGTGTTAGGATTTTAAGAGGGGGCATAGAGGACTATGAGGGGCAGGTCAGGTCAGTTAATAGGAGTTAGGTTAGGTAGGGTGGATGGGGAAGGGGAACAGATGATAGGTAAAAGGGAGAGAAAGTTAGCGAAAATAGTTCGCTGTGATGGAGCCCTGGCGTGGGCTACCTGTGGGGGGGGAGAGAAGCAAACAGAAACAAAGGACAGCAGGGTGGACCCTGCTCCGCAGTAATCACTATAATCTAAATTACAACTACCAGTGTGCAATTCTTAAAATGATAGAACAACATTGAAATAGTGATAAAACATACAACATAATTATAAAGGTTATTTGTAAACTTTTAAACTTTAACTTAACCTCAGTCCTGAGCAGTTGGAAACAAGTCAAACTTCCAGGCTTAGTAGAGTCCAGGTAGGTTCCAACAGAGGCCATCAGATACACTTTTACGGTGGGTTAGTTTTAGGTTTCTTAGCTCTTTGTTCTTTAATGGACCATTCGGGAGCCGAAGCTCTCAGCTTTGGGTAGGTAGGTTGTAGTGCTGGAGGTTGTTCCGAATGTAGGCCCCAGGTGGTCAGTAGGGCCATGCCCTGTGGTATAGTAGTTATTGTGTGGGTTTGGTTGTTTCTGGTAACCACAAGGTTTGTGGGGTGCCCCCACCTGTACTTAATGTTAGCTTTCCTGAGAGTTAAGGTAATTTGTTGAAAAGTTTTACGGTACTGGAGTGTCGAGAGGTCAGGTAGAAGTTGAATATCCTTAAATTTCTCTGGCATAGGTGGTCTTTTAAATGCTGCTTGCATGAGCTTATCTTTGTATATGTAGCTGTGAAAACAGACAATTACATCTCTCGGTTTGTCGGCAGGGGTGGATCGTGATCTTAGGGCTCTGTGGGCTCTTTCCATTGTATCAATTAACCCTTCTGAGGTGCCCACTAGTACTGTGTACAATTCCCTAAGGAATGGTTGAAGTTCAGCATTCTCTACGGTTTCTGGGATGCCTCTAAACCTAATATTATTCCTGCGAGACCTGTCCTCAATATCTGCCATTTTAAACTCCAGTTGAGTCATCTGGTCTGCCAGGGTTTCAGAATAGGTGAGCAGATTTGTGTGATCTACCACTAAATCATCTTGTTTCCGCTCGAGTGCTTCAACTCTCTCACCTATCTCTGAGATTTCTTTTTTCAGTTCCGCAGATGAGCGCTGAATTTCCTGTGTAATAGAGCGTGTCTGATTAGCTAGCATATGTTGTAGACTTGCCTTTGTGATATAATGATGTGATGGCGCTTCTGAGTGCACACTCGAGTGGGATTCAGCGTCCAATGACTCAGGGTCACTGAGCTCCTCATTGGGGACAAGATTAGGTTCCTTTCCAGATTGGGTGAAGTGGTCGTAAACAGTTTTTTTAGTATTAGCTGGGGTTTTCCCCAGTCGCCTGGAGCCATGAGGCATGGTGAAGAGGTTGTTAGCTATTTCTGTAAATCAAAAGTTAGGAACAAACTTTTTTTTTTCCCCCTTAATATAAGACACTTCTAGACTGACTCTAAAGACCTAAAGTACCATATAACCAATTTTACCAGGTATACTACACCTATTCAGACTGCGGAGCAGGGATTTTCAACATCTCTTGTGTTTATGGCATTCTGTTAAAACATCACATAGCAAACAGTAATTGTGCCTTTCAACATTAGAGTACAAGCTAAAATGAACAAGTCCCCAGCACCTCAGGGAGAAACAGGATACGACTTTGCAGAAGGGGAAAAGGAAAGGGGAAGTGACCAGTCCAGACTAGCTGGGCCGGAAAGGGAGAGGTGCCTGGGTAAGCCTGCTACTAGGGTAGGTCAAGAGAGCGCTGAATGTGTGTTAACAGATTATCTTACTGGTAAACTATTGAGGTGGAGAGTGTACTACAGCAAATGGACCAAGAATATAGATGGGTGTATTAGTTTTCAGAATCTAATGTTTCTCTTTGGTCACATGGGTGAGGGATAAGGGCAATTTACGCTCTGTAATAATAAAAGTGCAGTGTGGTGTAATCTAGGTGTGCGCGATGAGTGTGCGTCAGTATGTAGGAGGTTAAAGAGGTAAGTTCTATGCGGGTGTACAGTAGAGGGGAGTGTTCTAGTTCTAGGCTGTCTTATATGTGTTGGCCAGGAGTTTGTTGTGCTGGTGTGATGGATGAGCCTAAAAGGTTACCAGTGTGTTATACCAATCCTGAGAGGTATCTTGGTGGCTAGAGAAGGCAAAGGTAATTAGTGTGACTATCCTATATGGTCAGTACACATAAACCAGGGAACAACACATACCAATAGCAATACAGTAAAAATAAATGCACTCCACTCTGTTTGCAACAGAGAACATTTGGCTGACGCAGCAGCTAGAGAGAAAACAGAGGGTAAAGCACTTAGTGTCCTAAGTTATTACTCAGAGCATGGGACTGATTTAGATTGCTGTCAGATAAGGGCTAGTGCTACCTGACACCACTCTGAGGAGAGCACTATCAAGTAAAGAGGGATTGTTCAGGCTGTCTGAGTAAGGTGTCTGTGAGATCACCATGCAAGAAAATTTCCAGTCTCCAGAGACTCCAATGAGGAAAGTAGTCTATTCTGTTATATTAGTTATTCTGTCTCCTTGAGTGTTACCCAGAAGCAGGTTACAGGACCTTTCTGGGGGTAATGCAGATGCTGTTAGGAAATGTTTCTGTTTAAAGCCTTCACAGTTATAATGCTTATTCTGTAGTTACCGGCAAGTGTGAATTTTTACCAGATGCCAGGTGGGCCTCGGCCTCTCAATTGGGGACTCCTTATGATTCTAGAGAACTGGGCCTCACAGCACGTTTATCGTACCGGACTTTATATGCCGCTGTTCCCACGTTATGAGCAGGGCTGCTATGTGTAACCGGGCCCAAAGGTCAGGCTATTTATGTCAGGACTGTCCCCTCTAGTCCCCTCGACTTTCAACTTAGACCCTCTTACCTCCGAGTATGGAAGGGCCTCCGATGTCAGGCGACAGGTTCCCCAAGACTCCTGCCCTCTTGTTCCTGAGCCAAATAGCCGATTCTTTCCGGGCAGCCAGTCTGTATCCGAAGGGGAATGCCAGCGGTCTGTCTGAGCGGCCTTCAGCCGCGCTTGCGTGGGGGAGGTGAGGCGCCTGAAAATATGGCGGAGCTTCGCGCCAAAATCTGCCGGGAGGAAAGGAGTCCAGGACCCGTCCAGAGGGGTCACCTGTGCCGCTCCCCATGGCAGTAGTCAAAGTTCTGTGGATCCGCCATCAATGTGTCTCCGGCTGTAGCTCCTAACCGGGTAAGCTGGTTGCAGTGGTGTAGTGCCGTAGCACCGTGCGGCTTCTCAGAGTGGCGGGCCGATGTCAGCCTAGAAGGGTTATTTGCTCGTCGAGGGGGTACGTGAGAGGTAGACAGTGTTCTAATATTTGACCCTGGTCCTCCGCAGCAGCTCTAGGGTAGCTTCTCCTATGCGCTGGGGCACTCTTGGTCTGTCCGCTACCAGGAGTCCACATGCGTGTCAAAAATGATCAATTTTTTAGTCCAATTCTGCTCTCACGTACTAATCCAAGTATTGGTGAACTTTTTATGCTCACAAAAAGGGGAGAATGTAGGCAAAAAAGCACTTTAGCGGGGCACAATTGCAGGAGCTCCTCTACAACACGTCCGTCTCTGCAAGCGGTTAACTCCGCCCCCCTGTTAGTGTACTTTTTAGCACTTTAGTTAAGAGTTTTATGTTACGGAGTTAGCCCATAAAACTCTTAACTACTGGGGGTCGATCCGATAAAAATCGTCGCCCGCAAAAGCTGGCGTGGGTTTGGTATCCTATATACGGCGTAACCTAGAAGTTACGCGCATATATTTCTGCCGTCGCCCGTAGTTTTTTGGGCCATAGGCAGGTATACCAAACCCGCGCAGTTTGGTATCCAATATACAGCGTAAGGACTTACGTGGCGAAAATGGAGAAATCTTACTCCATTTTCACCTCGCCACAAAAAGCAGCCGTAAGAAGCCTTACGCTGACTATTGGAGCCCCGTAACTCCCTAAACTAGCTGCTAAATAAACCTAACACCTAACGCATGCACAATGTCTATCTAGCTGTCAACCGCGATCTTCTAAATAAAACCTAACACCTAACGCATGCGCAATGTCTATCTAGCTGTCAACCGCAATCTGCTAAATAAAACCTAACACCTAACGCATGCGCAATGTCTATCTAGCTGTCAACCGTGATCCCCCGCTGCAATCCCTAATAAAGTATTTAACCCCTAAACCGCCGCCATCTACATAAACTAACCCCCTACTGTGAGCCCCTAAAACCGCCACCATCTAACTGATCTATCTCCTTTGCCCCAAAGTTAACAGCTCTTTTGCCCTATAACCTGCCCTCCCTACACCGCCGCCACCTATATTAATGGTATTAACCCCTAATGTAAGCCCCTTACACCGCCGCCATCTATATTAAAATTATTAACCCCTAATTTAATCTACCTACCCCGCCGCCATCTTACTTACCTATAAAATAAACCCTAAGATAGCTACAATATAATTAATAATAATATAATTAATAATTGCATTGTAGCTATGTTAGGGTTTATATTTATTTTACAGGTAAATTGTAAATTATTTTAACTAGGTACAATAGCTATTAAATAGTTATGAACTATTTAATAGCTACCTATTTAAAATAATTACCCAATTACCTGTAAAATAAATCCTAACCTAAGTTACAAATACACCTACACTATCAATAAATTAAATAAACTACAAATATCTATCTAAAAATACAATTAAATAAACTAAACTAAATTACAAAAAAAAAAAAACACTAAATTACAAAAAAAAAAAAAAAGATTACAAGATTTTTAAGCTGATTACACCTATTCTAAGCCCCCTAATAAAATAATAAACCCCCAAAATAAAAAAAATTCCCTACCCTATTCTAAATTAAAAATAGTTCAAAGCTCTTTTACCTTACCAGCCCTTAAAAGGGCCTTTTGTGGGGGCATGCCCCAAAGAAAACTGCTCTTTTGCCTGAAAAAAAAACACACTACCACCCCCCAACATTACAACCCACCACCCACATACCCCTAATCTAACTCAAACCCCCCTTAAATAAACCTAACACTACCCCCCTGAAGATCTCCCTACCTTGTTTTCACCCCGCCGGGCAGAACTCTTCATCCGATCCGGACGATGTCCAATCAAGCGGCAAAGAAGAATTCTTCATCCCGGCGATGTTTTTCTCCAAGCGGCAACAAAGTCTTCTTCCATCGGGCAGCATCTTCCATCGGGCAGCATCTTCAATCTTCATTCTTCGCTCCTCCAACCCGGAGCATCCATCCCGGCCGACGACTGAACGACGAATGAGGTACCTTTAAATAACCTCATCCAAGATGGCGTCCGTCGAATTCCGATTGGCTGATAGGATTCTATCAGCCAATCGGAATTAAGGTAGAAAAATCTGATTGGCTGATTGAATCGTTGATGACGTAATTTAAAGGTACCTCATTCGTCGTTCAGTCGTCGGCCGGGATGGATGCTCCGCGTTGGAGGAGCGAAGATTGAAGATTGAAGATGCTGCCCGATGGAAGATGCTGCCCGATGGAAGAAGACTTTGCTGCCGCTTGGAGAAAAACATCTCCGGGATGAAGAATTCTTCTTTGCCGCTTGATTGGACATTGCCCGGATCGGATGAAGAGTTCTGCCCGGCGGGGTGAATACAAGGTAGGGAGATCTTCAGGGGGGTAGTGTTAGGTTTATTTAAGGGGGGTTTGGGTTAGATTAGGGGTATGTGGGTGGTGGGTTGTAATGTTGGGGGGTGGTATTGTGTTTTTTTTTCAGGCAAAAGAGCAGTTTTCTTTGGGGCATGCCCCCACAAAAGGCCCTTTTAAGGGCTGGTAAGGTAAAAGAGCTTTGAACTATTTTTAATTTAGAATAGGGTAGGGAATTTTTTTTATTTTGGGGGTTTATTATTTTATTAGGGGGCTTAGAATAGGTGTAATTAGCTTGAAAATCTTGTAATCTTTTTTTTTATTTTTTGTAATTTAGTGTTTGTTTTTTTTTGTAATTTAGTTTAGTTTATTTAATTGTATTTTTAGATAGATATTTGTAGTTTATTTAATTTATTGATAGTGTAGGTGTATTTGTAACTTAGGTTAGGATTTATTTTACAGGTAATTGGGTAATTATTTTAAATAGGTAGCTATTAAATACAGTAGTTCATAACTATTTAATAGCTATTATACCTAGTTAAAATAATTTACAATTTACCTGCAAAATAAATATAAACCCTAACATAGCTACAGTGTAATTATTAATTATATTGTAGCTATCTTAGGGTTTATTTTATAGGTAAGTATTCAGATTTAAATAGGAATATTTTAATTAATAATATTAATATTAGATTTATTTTAATAAGAGTTTAGTTAGGATGTTAGAGTTAGATAGGGTTATTATACTTAATATATATATAATATAATAACGATATTAACTATATTAACCCTAATATAATTAGGGTTAATATAGTTAATATATATAATATAATAACTATATTAACTATATTAACCCTAATATAATTAGGGTTAATATAGTTAATATAGCTGGCGGCGGTGTAGGGGGATTAGATTAGGGGTTAATCCATTTATTATAGGTGGCCGCGGTGTAGGGGGATGTAGATTGTAGGCAAAAGAGCAGTTTACTTTGTGACAAAGCCCCGCCAAAAGCCCTTTTAAGGGCTGGCAAAAGAGCTGAATTCTTTGGGGCATGCCCCGCAAAAAGCCCTTTTAAGGGCTGACAAAAGAGCTGTTACTTTGGGGCAATGCCACGCAAAAAGCCCTTTTCAGGGCTATTTGTAGGGTTAGACTTAGGTTTAGTGGTAGGGATAGTTTAGTATTTTAGGGGTTAAATAATTTAATATAGATGGCGGTGGGGTAGGGGGATTAGATTAGGGGTTAAATAATTTAATATAGATAGCGGCGGGGTAGGGGCTCACTTTAGGGGGTAGGTAAGGTAGATGGCGGCGGTGTTAGGGGCTCAATTTAGGGGGTTATAGATTTAAAGGGACAGTCTACACCAAAATTTTTCTTATTTAAAAAGATAGATAATCCCTTTATTACCCATTCCCCGTTTTTGCATAACCAACACAGTTATATTTATATATTTTTTACCTCTGTGATTACCTTGTATCTAAGCCTTTGCAGACAGCCCCCTTATCTAAGTGCCTTTGACAGACATGCAGTGTAGTCAATCAGTGAAGACTCCTAAATAACTTCACGGGAGTGAGCACCATGTTATCTATATGACACATGTGAACTAGCACAGTATAACTGTGAAAAACTTTCAAAATGCTCTGAGCTAGGAGGCGGTTTTCAACTGTTTAGAAATCAGTTTGAGTCTAGCTAGGTTTAGCTTTTCAAAAATACCACCAAGGGAACAAAGCAGATTTGATGATAAAAGTAAATTGGAAAGTTGTTTAAAATTGCATGCTCTATCTGAATCATGAAAGTTTAGTTTTGACTAGACTGTCCCTTTAATATAGCTGGCGGCGGTTTAGGGGTTAATAACTTTATTAGGTAGCGGCGGGCTCCGGGAGCGGCGGTTTAGGGGTTAATACATATTTTATTGTTAGGATAGTGAGGGAGGATAGCGGATAGAGGGTTAGATGTGTCGGGCTATGTTAGGGAGGCGTGTTAGACAGTGCGGGTGATTTAGATTTTAGTCAGGTTTTCTAGGCGCCGGCAGTTTCATTTGTACTTGCGCAGATTTCTGGACATCGCTGGTTTATCCGACTTACGGCACGAGTTGCGAGCTGAAACTGCGGGCGACGTGGGTTACCTCGCTTGCGCCGCAAACTTCGATCTATATCGGAATGCGCCCAACTACTGACTTTTAAATGCGTTAGGAGTCTTGACAGGAGAGGGTGTACCACTCACTTTTTCCAGCGATCGTAATACCGGCGTTATGAAAATCCCATTAAAAAGATAGGATATGCAATTGACATAAGGGGATTTGTGGTATGCTAAAATCGCGGAAAAAAAGAGAGCGGTACACCTGTACCTGCCAGACTCGTAATACTAGCGGGCGTTAAAAAGCAGCGTTGGGACCCCTCAACGCTGCTTTTTAAGGCTAACACAAGACTTGTAATCTAGGCATTTGTAATTACAAGACATTCCTGTTGTGCTGCTTTAGAATAACATAGCTGCCAAGTCTTTACTTTGTTTTTACTGCAATTGTTTTTCAACAGCCAATATCCATCCACCATTTTCCTTATTTGGAGGAGCCCTTCTGGGCTTTAGTCTGCAGGAGAAGGTCCTTTAGCACAGGCTCGGGGATCTGCTGCACTAAGTCTCCTATTAGAGCGGCCCGGGCTCTGTGAATAAAGGTCAGGATTAGCGCAGGATTAGCGCAGCTCTCCAGTGCACTAGAGGTAAAGTATAAGGCTAAAGGTGACACTTTTTCACCTTTAGCAAGGTACATTTACATTCTTTTAAAGAAAACAAATGTAACTGTTCCCTGAATATTCAGTATTAGTTTAGTTTTAAAATAAAACGAACACTGAATGGTGCAGCAGCCGAATATTGGGAGAACTAATTTTTCTGAATATTCTTTCAGAAAGATTCATCCAAACATCCTTTTTTTGCTGCTGCACATGGCTAGGTAAAGCCCTACATACAAACCATAAACATGTATTTAATATTAAAAAATAGAGTTGTTTATCAATTAAAATATCAAATTTAGAAGCAACTAATAAAAACACAGGCATAAGGCTCCATAATGTAGTCTAAATTAATATAAACACAATTATGTAAATTAAATGTGCTTATCATTTTTAAAAAATACTCTTAATAATATGTTGAATATGCATAAAAGTGCATTAAGGAGTATTGTTAATGGTAAAATATTTTTCTAAATGAAAGTGCAATATGCTGGTATATCATGATATTTTGTCTGGTTGTTAAAAATGTTTGTCTACTTGTCTACTTGTCTTAAAGGGACACTAAACCCGACAATTTTCTTTCATGATTCAGGTACAATTTTAAACAATTTTCCAATTTAGTTCTATTATCTAATATTCTTCATTCTTTAGATATTCTTTGCTGAAGAAATAGCAATGCACATGGGTGAGCCAATCACATGAGGCATCTATGTGCAGCCACCAATCAGCAGCTACTAATCTTATCTAGACATGCTTTTTAGCAAAGGATATCAAGAGAATGAAGCATAATAGATAATAGTAAATTAGAAAGTTGTTTAAAATGGATTGTTCTATCGAAATCATGAAATAAAAAATGTGGGTTTCATGTTCCTTTAAAGAAAAATGAGTCAGAGCAGACCTTTTTATTTTATTTTATTTTTTTTTAATTTATTTTATTTTTAGGTATTAGAACATGCACAAATTACCAACAAATATTAAAAGATGTTTGTTTGTTTTTTGTTTGTTTTTTACTATTTACAATAAACAGCTTTATTTATATGCACATTTTGTTTGAGTGCTGTTTCTGTAACAGGAAATGATGGATGAAGAGGTATAATGCTGTTTGGGTAATGCTTGTAATTGTGTTTTGGCTAGATTATCAGTCAGTTATTTGGCTTATGGAGCAACATTAGTAAAAAAAATAATGAGGTGCAATGTATGTAAAGTACTATATCTAAACTCTAGAGCTCAAGGAGCCAAAATAGGCCAGAATAAAAGGATTCCCATACCTAAGCAGAAAAATGACTAAACCACTGAACAGCTGTTAAAGAGAATATCTTGAACAAAAACAAAATGTATGCTTACCTGATAAATTTCTTTCTTCCCAGATATGGAGAGTTCACAACGTCATTCAATTACTAGTGGAGATATCATTCCTGGTCAGCAGGAGGAGGCAAAGAGCACCTCAGAAAAGCTTTATTTATCAGGTAAGCATACATTTTGTTTTCTTTCCTAAATTAATTACTAGTGGGAACCAATGCCCAAGCTAGAGGACACAAAATGAACAGGGAGGGAGAAAAAGACAGGCAGACCTAAACAGAAGGCACCATCGCTTGAAGAACCTTTCTCCCAAAAGAGGCCTCAGCCGATGCAAAAGTATGCAGAGAGGACCAAATCTGTTCTACAGAAGCTTCATTTTTGAAAGTCCAAGCAGAGGAGACAGCCCTAGTGGAATGAGCTGTAATACTCTCAGGACGCTGCTGTCCAGCAGTCTCATAAGCAAAACAAATCATGCTTCTCAACCAGAGGGAAGAAGTAGAAGTAGCCTTCTGACCTTTATGCTTTCCTGAGAAACAAACAAACAGGGCAGAAGACTGGTGAAAATCCTTAGTCGCCTGTAGGTAGAATTTTAGAGCATGCAAGGCACAACATCCAAGTTTTGCAACAGACATTCTTTATGAGAAGGATTGGGACAGAGAGAAGGAACAACAATTTCTAGATTAATATTTCTATCCGAAACCACTTTAGGAAGAAACCCCAATTTAGTACGAAGGAATGCCTTATATGCATGAAAGATAAGGTAAGGCTAATCACACTGCAAAGCCGAGAGTTCAGAAACCCTCTGAGCAGAAGAGATAGCAATAAGAAACAAAACCTTCCAAGATAGCAACTTAATATCTTTGGAATGCATTGGCTCAAATGGAGCCTGCTGCAAAACTTTAAGAACAAGATTAAGGTTTCAAGGAGGAGCAACAGGTTTAAACATTGGCCTGATTCTGACCAGGGCCTCACAAAAAGATTGAACATCTGGCACATCCACCAGGCTTGTGTAACAAAATAGATAATACAGAAATCTGACCTTTCAGAGAACTGACTGACAACCCTTTCTCCAGACCTTCCTGGAGAAAAGACAACATTCTAGGTATCCTAACCCTACTCCAAGAGTTGCCCTTAGATTCACACCAATAAAGGTATTTACCCCATACTGGTAAATTTTTACGAGTAATAGGCTTATGAGCCTGGATCATGGTCTCAATAACGGACTCAGAAAATCCAAGCTTAGACAGAACTAAGCATTAAAACTACAAGCAGTCAGCTTCAGAGAAACAAGATTTGGATGGAGGAATGGACCCTGAGTTAGAAGGTACATCCTCAGAGGCAACCTCCAAGGCGGCTGAGATGACATCTTCACTAGGTCTGCATACCAGATCCTGCAAGGCCATGCAGGAGCTATTAGAATTACTGATGCTCTCTCTTGTTTGATACGAGCAATAACTCATGGAAGGAGAGCAAACGGAGGAAACAGGTATGCTAGACCAAAATCCCAAGGAACCACCAGAGCATCTATAAGAGCGGCCTAAGGATCTCTTGACCGTACCTGGGAAGCTTGGCGTTCTGCCGAAACGCTATCAGATCCAACTCCAGCACCGCCCATTTGAGGGTTAACCTGGAGAACACCTCTGGATGGAGAGCCCACTCCCCGGGATGAAATATCTGTCTGCTCAGGAAATCCACTTCCTAGTTGTCCACTGCAGGAATGTGGATGGCAGATAGACAACAATTATGAGCTTCCGCCCACTGAATAATCCATGCCACCTCCTTCATGGCTAAGGAACTCTGAGTTCCTCTCTGGTGGTTGATGCAAGCCACTGAGGTGATGTTGTCCGACTGAAACCTGATAAACTGGGCTAAAAACAATAGAGGCCAAGCTATCAGAGCATTGTAAATCACTCTCAACTCCAAGATTTTTATGGGAGAGTAGACTCCTCCCAAGTCCATAGTCCCTGCGCCTTTAACGAGTCCCAGATTGCTCCACAGCCTAGCAGGCTAGCATCCGTGGTCACAATCCCCCAGGAAGGTCTCTGGAAGCATGTGCCCTGAGACAGATGGTCCTGAGAAAGTCACCACGGGAGAGAGTCTCTTGTCAACTGGTCTAGATCTATCTTTTGAGACAGATCTAAATGGTCTCCATTCCATTGTCTGAGCATGCATGATTGCAGAGCTCTCAAATGGAATTGAGCAAAGGGAATGATATTCCACAGAAGCGACCATCCGACCAATTACCTCCATACATTGAGCCATTGAGGAGAGAATTTTGGATTTTCTGACCTCCGTCAGAAAAATGTTCATAGATAGGGAATCTATGATGGTCCCTAAGAAAACCACCCTTGTAGCTGGAACAAGGGAACTCTTTCTGAGATTAATTTTCCAACCATGGGAACATAGAAAAGACAAGATCTCTGTATGAAAGTTTGCTTGTTGAAAAGATGGTGCCTGAACCAATATGTCATCCAGGTATGGCACCACTGCAATTCTCTGAGACCTGATCCCTGCCAATAGAGCCCCCAGAACCTTTGAGAAATTCTGGGAGCTGTGGCAAGTCCAAACGGTAGAGCCACAAACTGAAAGTGTTTGTCTAGAATGCCAAATCTCAGGAATTTGTGTTGATCCCTGTGGATGGCAACATAAAGATACACATCCTTTAGGTCTATGGTCATGAACTGACCCTCTTAAACCAAAGGAAGAATGGAACAAATGGTTTCCATTTTGAAGGATGGTACCCTGAGAAACTTGTTGAGGCACTTTAGATCTAAAATGGGTCGAATCCTAGACCCTGTTCCCTTACTGGAACTGGAACAATCACTCCCAGGGAGGAAAGGTCCTGAATGCAGTTCAAGATTAGAATGCCTCTCTTTTTACCTGGTCTGCAGATAATCTTGAGAGGTGGAATCTGCCCCTGGGAGGGAAAGTTTTGAATTCTATTTTGTAACCCTGAGATACTATGTCCACAGCCCAAGGATCTGGGACATCTTGTCTCCACGCTTGACAAAACAGGGAAAGTCTGCCCCCCACTTGATCCAGTCCCGGACCGGGGGCCGACCCTTCATACTGTCTTAGACTTATTCCAAGACTGATTGGGCTTCCAAGAAGACTTGGACTGCTCCTGCTTAAAAAAGAGGGAGAGGAAGACTTTTGACCTTTGAAGTTACTAAAGGAACGAAAATTACTTTGAGTCTGTTCTTCTTGTTTTGCTGTAGAAAAGACCCTTTTCCACCAGTAATATCAGAAATTATTTCTACCAGACCAGGTACGAACAAGGTCTTACCCTTGTTAGGAAGTGCCAGAAGCTTGGACTTAGAGGTAACATCAGCTGACCAAGATTTTAACCAAATTGCCATATGGGCTAGGACAGAGAAGCCAGATATCTAGGCTCTCAATCTAATAACTTGCATGTTAGCATCAGAAATAAAGAAATTGGCTAATTTGAGAGCCATAATCCTTTCTTGTATGTCCTCCAATGGAGTCTCTACTAAAATGAATTCTGTCAAGTCGTCGCACCAATATGATGCCGCACTTGCTACTGTGGCAATACAAACTGCAGTTTGCCATTGAAGACCTAGATGAACATACATCTTCTTCAAATAAGTGTCCAGATTTTTTTCCATGGGATCCTTAAAGGAGCAGCTATCCTCTATAGGGATCGTAGATCTCTTAGCCAGAGTAGAAATAGCCCCTTCTACTTTAGGCACCATGCGCCAAGAATCTTTAATGGAGTCAGCAACAGGAAACATCTTTTTAAATACAGGAGACGGGGAGAAAAGAATCCCTGGCTTCTCCCATTCCTGTGAAATAATCTTGGTCTGGGACAGGAAAAACTTCCACAGAGGAAGGAACATCATAGTATTTATTAGGTTTACTAGACTTCTTTGGGTTGACAATGACAGAAGTATCGGAGTCATCCAAAGTAGCCAATACCTCCTTTAACAGTACACAAAGGTGTGTAGATCGACACTGAAGAGAGTGAAATTCAATGATGCCACTCCACTCCGTGAATATCCGACAGCAGAGAGAATTCACATAACCGGCAGAGAGAGGAAACTATGCAGCTTCAATCAGTCTGTCAGTTAGCTAAGCAAGCAAAGAAAACCAACTGCCAAATTGTAAGTTTATACATAAATCCCTGTATAAAACATAAGCCACACACATACTAATAAAGTATTACAAATTAGCCCAAAGAGGAAAATACGTCCCAATAAAGGGAAGATTAACCCCTAGTTTCAACATACATAATGTGCCTGCCCACTGCCAAAGAAAATCCTATATAAAGGATTTAAAAATGTCCCCATCTACTGCATATGACATATTCTTCTAAAGTGCAAGTCTCCAAGACCTAGAAGACAAAAACACTTAACTGTAGTCTAGCTGTCTGGTAGTAAGACAGCTCACAAGGCTGGACACATACTCTTTACAGAGACCTGTAGAAAAAGAAAGAACAGAGTAACCAACTCTGGCTTTCTGTACCATGGGCAGCAATGAGTTAGGAAACAAAGCAAGGACTACCTCCCAACTTCCTAACTGCTTAAAAGCCACCATTACTCTACTGAAGAGATTGATGTGGACTCAGCTAAACCCAAATACTTGCGTGCAGGGAAAAGTATCCAAAAATGGAATTAATTTCTTCAGACACCAAACTTCACCTCCTCTATTGACAGAGGCAAAGAGAATGACTGGGAAATATGGGTAGGGGAGTGACATTTAACAACTTTGCTGTGGTGCTCTTTGCCTCCTCCTGCTGACCAGGAGTGATATTCCCACTAGTAATTGAATGACGTTGTGGACTCTCCGGCCCCTATTTATCAAAGGTCTTGCGGACCTGATCCGACAGTGTGAATCAGGTCCGCAAGACCTCACTAAATGCGGAGAGCAATACACTCTTCATATTTAACATTGCACCAGCAGCTCACAAGAGCTGCTGGTGCAACGCCACCGCCTGCAGACTCGCGGCCAATCGGCCGCCAGCAGGGAGGTGTCAATCAACCCGAACCGGCTCAGAGCAGGCGGACAGGGTTATGGAGAAGCGGTCTTTAGACCGCTGCTTCATAACTTGTGTTTCTGGCGAGTCTGAAGACTCGCTAGAAACACGGCCCTTCAGGCTCAGTACGGAGCTTGATAATTATGGGCCTCCATATCTTAAGAAAGAAATAGTATATTGTTTTGTAAAAATTCTTATAATGACAATATATTGAAGTGCCAGAGAGTCAGTGCTTCTTCCAGTGAGGAGCCTGGGTAACAAAGGACAATGGGAGAAAAGTGGTTTGTAATATACAGTGACAGTTTAACAATTTTATTGGGGGTGATTTGATTCGTGAATAAGGTTGTGTTCAATATTAAATGGACAGGAAAGTCAAAATTAAACTTTTATGAATTAGATAGGGCATGCAATGAAAAAAGGAAATTCCAATTTATTTCTATTATCAATTTTATTATGTTCCCATAGTTTACTTTTGTTAAAGAGTAAACCTAGGTAAGCTCATTAAAGTTTAGGCTCCGGCACACGTATTTAACACTCTATGGAAGTAGTGTTTGCAACAAAATTTCTAACAACATTATACATTGTTGCAAACAATACTGCTATAGAGATATATGTGCATGAGCACTGAGAGCATACTCTTTAACAAAAGATACAAACAGAGCAAAGAAAATTTAATAAGAAAAATACATTTGATTTTTTTATTGCACACTCTATATGCATCATAACATTTTAATTTTCACTTTACTGTCTCTTTAAATATTTATTATTTAAAATATTTTTTGTACATTTTACATTAGTTGTGCTCTTCATAGTACACTACTCATTGCACAAAATCACCAAAACTATATAGTTTCTATCGTAATGTGTTTTAACTTGCTTCGAAAAACTTGAACTGTGGGCAAGATTACATATGCAGCGTCGCCCGCAAAAGCCTGGCGATGCAGGTTTTTACAAGGGTTTGGTATCACATATACAGCGCCGCATATAAATGTGGCACGTATATTTCACCCATCGGCCGCAATTTTTACTCCCATAAGCTAACATAGAACCGCATCGCAAATCGGTATCACCGTAACTCCAGTAACTGCCTGAAAATATTAACTAACACCTAACGCATGCGCAATATCTATCTACCTGTTAACCGCAATTCCCCACCGCAATAACTAATAAACTATATTAACCCCTAATCTGCCATTAACCCATATGACAATAAACCTAATAAAGTATATTAACCCCTAATCCGCCATTAACCCACATCACAATAAACCTTATAAAGTATATTAACCCCTAATCCGCCATTAACCCACTTTGCAACAAACCTAATAAAGTATATGAACCCCTAATCCGCCATTAACCCACATCGCAATAAACCTAATAAAGTATATTAACCCCTAATCCGTGATTAACCCACCTCGCAACAAACCTAATAAAACTATTAACCCATAATCCGCCAAACCCTCACAACGCAATAATCCTAATAAATCTATTAACCCCTACTCCGCCAAACCCCCTCAATGCAAAAAAATAATTAAATTACTAAGCTCCCTAACCTAACACCCCCTAATTTAACCCCAATTACATAAATTAAAAAATACTAAGTTGGGGGACTTCCGGTAGCGGCCATCTTGCTGGTCGCAAAAATTCTGGCTCCAGAAGAAGTCTGCTTAATTTGTTAAATATATCTGTTTTGATGCAGTTTTAGTAAAGATATCCAGCATTTAAATGTGTTAAAAGATCTCACGCATCGAACTGTATAATATTTTTGGAGATCAGTGACCTCATAACGGAGAATAGTCAGCAGCAAGGGTCGGCACTATGTAAGATTGGTGCAGGTCTCAGTGGCGAGGCATCACAGAGTTAACCCTCTGCTGCAACCCCCCTCTCTATACGAGAGGCCACTCGTGCAACTGTGTGGAGTACAACACTATTTTGGATCCCTGCGGAGGTTTAATAAAGAGATCAGATACTCCAGATATGTACAGAGCTATCAATAAGGCGGAAGAGACCATGTGGGTGTGGAACATGTGGGAGCGGAACCTGCAGTCTCTAATCAACCTGCATTTTCTAAACTTGGAGCTAAGTTTAAAGGCGGTGATGACTTCTACAAAACCAGCAGCTATACAGAAGCTGAGAACCTCTAACATAAGGCAACCAGAAGCCATGGAAATAACTACTGTGACTCCTGTTTCTGAGAAGCCAATACTGATCACCCCAGGGAAAGCTGCAGAGAAAACTTCAGGGCCTACTCTTTCCTGTGCAAGAAACTATGCTCCGCAACAACAAGAACCTTTGCTACGGAATTACCTCCTAGATTCGTCTGAGCATTACAAAGAGCAGACTCCTTCACGCAGCTTGGAAGCAGCTATACAGAAGCTGCCAACCCCTAACATAAAGAAACCAGAAGCCATGGAACTTACTACTGCGACCCCTGCTTCTGAGAAGCCAATACTGACCACCTCAGGGAACGCTGCAGAGAAAACTTCAGGGATTACTCCTACCGGCACAAAAAACTATGCTCGGCAACAAGAACCTCTATTACGGAATTACCCCCTAGATCCGTGTGAGCGTTTCAAAGAGAAGGCTCCTTCACGCAGCTTGGAAGCTCGACCCATATTCTTAATACAAGACCCAGGCCTCTTATGGCCTACAGACCTTGAACTTGTTAAAAAATATGCTGCAGACAGCTTCACGGTTCGAGAAATCCGGAGTGGGTTAATCTATACTTATCCTTCTGCAGCCAACCTGGGCAAGACAGTAGTCATCTTTAATTACTGCTGATTGAAGGACTTATGTAATTGCATACTGGAGATAGTAATCTCATAGATAGGGCCCAAAAGTGACCATTTGTGTTTGTTAGAAGGCTTTGCTACAGCTTATATGAGACTTTATTAAACTTATTAAAAAGAGGTTCTCATTTGGAGATCCAAAAGTGGTCACTCTTACTAGAAATATCCCTTTATCTATGGTTATAAGTTTATAACTGAGGTCAGGGCCGCCATCAGGGGGTGACAGGGGTGACTCCTGTTAGGGGCCCAATGGGCGAGGGGGGGGCCCATGAGGCAAGAACTAAAAAAAAAAAAAAAAAAAAAAATTTTTTTTTTTTTAATTTTGGCATCCACCAGTGGGTACTACAGCAGAGTGCTAATTGAGCATGGGAAATGTTATTACATGGAGTAAAGTATTAGCATTTGAGAGGATTTTTGAGTGTGCACTAAACCACTATGCACAGTGTGAGACAGACTTGGCACTTTGTTTGTACAGTGTGTGCCTGAGTCAGACGGCAGATCACTTTCATTTGCAGAGGAGGTAAGACTTACTTAGCAAATGTTTTCTATTTCTTTGTGCAATTTTGGATTGTAACTTCAGTGTGGTAGTAGTTGTATGGTGGGGCCAGGGGTCCATAAAAACAATTTTTTTTTGCAGCAGTGTATTAATGATTATTTGACAATGCTGTAGAAATTCTATATTTAAAACCATGCAGAAATGTTTCCTCCTCAATACACAAATGGTATATATATATTACATTCCAGTTTACTGACCCTTTATGCAAGGACTTTCCAGATGCAAGGAGGCATTTTATTATTATTATCGGTTATCTAAGATTTTTTCATCTGCATAAAATGCTATACTCTCAGACTAAGGTTGCTCAGTTTGTCCATTGTCTGTTCCTTTTTAGGACATTTTGACCTTTTCTACTGATTATTCACATCTTTCTACAGACTTTGAGACTAACAAGACCTTTCCGGAAGTCACCACAATCCACCATTTAACCTTTAAATTACTGTATAGGCTGTTCAGGGCCCTTCCTTTCAGCCACTGCATGCTGTTGTCATCATTTAGTTGGCATCTTCCTTTTCAAAAAGATAATCAGAACTCCATATTTTGTTTTTTAAATCTCCTTTTTTTTTTACAAAATTGTAGTTTACCTCATTACTTGTCAGGTCAGTGTAAACACGTGCTGAGTGTCTGTTTGGGTGTCTGTGTCTGAGTGTGTTTCTTTGCGTGTCTGCTAGAGTGCCTATATGTGAATCCTTATATGTGAGTGTGTGTGTTTCAGTGTATGAGTGTGTCTGTGTGTGTATATTACTACCTTTACAACATTTCCAAGTTTAAATAGACACTTAAGAATAAAGTTTTTAGTCAATTGGTCAAAAATTGCACATGTCAGAGAAGTGGGGGGGGGGGGGCCCTGATCAATGGTTAAGTCAGGGGCCCCAAAATTTCTAGTGGCGGCCCTGACTGAGGTCCAAAAGTGGCCTCTTCTGTCATCTAGGGGGCACACAGAATATTAGGCATTATACTTACATACTATGTTTTTGAATTTTCTTTTTAGAAATGTACTATGTTTTCATACAGAATTGTACTATATGATACCTGTATTCCATTATCATTGTGTTTTGTTTTTCATATTTCATGTATGCCTTATTCAGAACCTCAATAATAATAAAAATAAAAAAAGAATACGAAGAGATATTTTTGGACACAATCTTGTAATGTGAATTTGTTAAAGGACATGGTAATAAAAATGATACTTTCTTGAAAAAAAAATAATAAGTTAAAATTAAAATAAAAAAAAACATTACTTAAAAAATAAAAAAAATTAAATTAATCTAAGATTACAAGAAATAAAAAAGTCTAACATTACAAAAAATAATAAACCAAATTTTCAACAACAAAAAAATTAATCCCTTTGAAAATAAAAAAGCCCCCACCCCCCCAAAAAAACACCCTAATCTAATGCTAAACTACCAATAGCCCTTAAAAGGGCCTTTTGTAGGGCATTTCCCTAAGTTAAACAGCTCTTTTCCTTAAAAAAAATACTAAGACCCCCATCTAACAGTAAAACTCCCCACCCACCAAACCTCCCAAAATAAAAAAACCTAACACTAAAAAATCCTAAACTACCCATTGCCCCTAAAGGCACATTTGTATGGGCATTGCCCTTAACAGGGCATTCAGCTCTTTTACTGCCCTTAAAATGGCATTCAACTCTTTTAAGAGTGCCCAGAAATCCCTAATATAAAAAAACAACCCCCCCAAAAATAAAAAAAGCCTAAGTCTAACCCCCCAAATAGGTACTCACTGTTCCTGAAGTCCGGCGGAGAACATCCAGTTCCAGGCGGTGAACTCTTCTTGCAAGTGGACAACATCTTCTTCCAAGCAGGGACCTCTTCCTTCTTCATCCAGTACCAAGCCGGCGTGGAGCAAAGATCAGTGTGGAGCAAGACTGTCGACCATGGAGTCATGGAGCATGGAGGATCCTCTTTGTGCGATCGCCGCCGTACACTGAATAGTGATTTCAAGATACGCGTGTAAAAATGGCGTCCCTAGCATTCCTATTGGCTGATTTGATTCTTCAAATTCAAATCAGCCAATAGGATGAGAGCTACTGAAATCCTATTGGCTGTTCAAAACAGCCAATAGGATGAGAGCTACTGAAATCCTATTGGCTGATTTAAACAGCTAATAGAATTTCAGTAGCGCTCATCCTATTGACTGTTTTGAACAGCCAATAGGATTTAAGTAGCTCTCATCCTATTGGCTGATTTGAATTTGAAGAATCAAATCAGTCAATAGGAATGCAAGGTACGCCATTTTGAAATGGCTACCTTGCATTGAAGCTTCAGTGTATGGCGGGGACCGTATGAAGAGGACGCTCCACGCTTGATGTCTTTGCCGCTCCGCTCTGCGCCGCCGGGATGAAGATAGAAGATGCCCACGTGATGGATGAAGATGTCGCCACCTAGATGACTTCTCGCCTCCTGGATGGAGATGGATGTCCAGACTTCAGGAACTGTAAGTAGATATTCTAGGGTTAGTGTTAGGTATTTCTGGGGTTTTGGCAATTTGAAAAAAGCTAAATGCCCTTTTAAAGGCAATAAAAAAGAGCTGAATGCCTTTTAAGGGCAATGCCCATACAAATGCCCCTTTCAGGGCAATAGGTAGCTTAGTGTTTTTTTTTAGAGTTAGATTTTTTTTTATTTTGGGGGGTTGGTTGACTGGTGGGTTTTACTCTTGAGGGGACTTTGTATTTTTTGTGCAGGTAAAAGAGCTGTTAAACTTAGGGCAATGCACTACAAAATGCCCTTTTAAGGGCTATTGGCAGTTTATTGTAGGCTAGGGGGTGTTTTTATTTTGGGGGGGCTATTTTATTTTTATAGGGCTATTAGATTAGGTGTAAATGTTTTTATTTTTGTTAATTTCATGTATTATTTTTTGTAGATTATAGATTAGAGAACTGGCACTAGATATAGTGTATAGAGGAATAAATGGATAATAAATCCGGTGCTACCCTAAAATGTATATAAGTTAAGATTAACAGGTAAGAGAACCTAAGGTTTAAGGGTTTAATATAGCACTCATTCCTACTAAGGTTAATTATAAAAAATTGAATTTTTATTTACTTAAAGTTAAAAAATAATAAAGGAGAATCAACACCTTTATAGTACCCACTAGCTCGCTGTGCACCTTGTCCCCCTGTTTCCTGGCCGATAGCAGCTCCCTCGGCTTCAGGTGACAGGGACAAGGGACAGCAATTAAAACCAATATAAATGTGCACCGAGGTGCTTACAAATTCCACAAACGCGTTTCGGCTGTGTAAACCAGCCTTTGTCAATGTGTAAGAGCAAACCGAGGCCCGGGTGCCACCCTCTTATATAGTGCTAACACAGACTATCCCCACCAATCCGCTTCGGCCTTTGACAACGCCCATCATCGCACCAATAAGCCACTGTGCATTCA